>NW_024045135.1:1031732-1050929 GCF_012273895.1 Zerene cesonia | reverse complement strand
TCTCTTGATGCGGTAAAAATCAACGCCTCACACAGATGCTCTTCCATTGTTGTATGATCATAGTATAACAACTTTCGTCTCTCAGACTCGTCGTCAAATTTGTTCGCATGAAAGAGGTTCTTCATGTTCTGATCAAGCAGAGTTTGATACTGATTTAATTCAAACCTCTCTAGAAAGTTCAGATAATCAAAGTCACAGAAATTCTTATCACACGCGACAACATTACCGTTGCTGCATTCGACGAGTTTGTTCAAATGTGTCTCTACAAAATCTGGTGAGACGAGAGCATCTGGGAGCGGAATATTGAATTCTTTAGAGTACATAGCGAGGTAGTATCTTGCTATATTGTCTATAATTTCCTTGGCTGTTCCTTCATAGATGATGTCCTTGGCTTCTTCTTCGGTGTCGTCTTGGAATGCTACGTTACATTTGGAACTACCTCTTCTGGTGCCAGCCAAGTCCAGAACGACAATATCCATGGAGTCACCGAACTTCTTCTTCAGTTTGTGCGCGGTGACTATACCAGGAAGGCTACATCCCACTATAATTACGTCCGCTTTCACATGATTGTTGCCTCTGCCGATATCCAAATACGACTTTACCATTAGAAATAAATTTAAAATATAATATCAAAATGATTAGTGTAAAAATGATTTGAATAGAAATCTAGATGTACACGACTACATTGTACATGACATTTTAGTAATAAATGAAATAGAATGTCAATTAAAAAAACAAGGTTACATCATACCGTCACTTTCGGCTTATTGGTTGGTATTTTGCTATTTTATACATAGATTTTTGGTAATAAATACTATATAAAAACATTAAATATTTCAATTCAATAAATCATAGCCAAATTCTAAAATATCTTTTGAATTATTGACATACGTGGAGCAGCAGTCGTTTAAAAAATAGTTTTTCAAAGAAATATATCTCAAAATACGACTTGACCCCCGACACCTATGATGCATCATACAACAAGCAGGTCTTTCATTGCTGGCCGAATTATATATAATTGTAATACGTATACAAAAGCCCTAATTAACAATGTAATAGTAGCCTACGTAAATGTAAGTAACACCATACATCGTAATCGTTGGCACTAATCATAATTACTCCAGACTATACTTGTCATAATATCGCGTCCATGATATATGACGTTCCGAGGTCATTGCCACGTACGTCACTTGTGTACGAGTCTATAATAAGGTAGGAACGTGATTGGATTTATTGTGTAATATTTTTAATCTGGATTTAATTTGATACGACGTATATCTTTAACGACGTTTATCGTGGCGTAAATATGACGAGCATTATTTAACACATTTCGACGAAACTCTATATTGCAAAAAAAAAATATATTTTTGGACAGCTAACAACTTTTTTGAATAGCAGTATGAAAATGTTACATATGGGGAGTGGGGGAACCGGAGGCCCGTGTCCTTATAATTTACCCTTCCTTGGCCAGCGTGGTGGACTATGGCCACCACCATATTTGACAACAGTGACATAGAAAAATGCGTAACATAATCACTGGTGACTTGTGTCGCCTGCAACAATAACAAAAGAAGTACAAAATAGTAGCTTTACATCTTCTATTTTACTACTTCTGTACTTTTACTTTACAAAATGGTAATTACTGCAGTCCATCAAATTTTAACAAACATAAAACCATGAAAAGCCGAAACATTAAATCATATCGGTTTAACGTTTGAATCCAATGCCAATTTAATCCATTTCACATACCAGATATAATAATTTTCCGACAAATTATAATTAAAATTTTAATTTTATAATAAAATAAAATAAATTTAAATAAGAATTTGAAATCCGAATATAAATT
Source organism: Zerene cesonia (assembly GCF_012273895.1). Taxonomy (NCBI): domain Eukaryota; kingdom Metazoa; phylum Arthropoda; class Insecta; order Lepidoptera; family Pieridae; genus Zerene; species Zerene cesonia. The sequence goes on along the minus strand of NW_024045135.1, from coordinate 1,049,083 downwards.
ACAAATTGCCGTAGCATTAATTTGTCATATAACGTAGGACGGAAATTAATATATTTAAATGAAATACGGTACGTTTAAGGAACAGACAGATAACAGAATAATTTTTAAAAGGGTTATGTTGATTTTTTTCTTATGAACAAAAGTTATTTCAGTAACGGTTTGCCATAGAAAATTAATAATAGTGTTTAGCTTTTAGCGTTACTACGTATCTGCTATGTAAAGCCAAATACATGTCTGACTCTAAAGTATAACATACACTTAATATTATATATTGTTATAAAATGTTTAGAAATATTCATATGCGGCGGATGCACAAAAGAGGACACAATATCCTTTTAAAGATGTACTACCGTACTGTTTGTAGTGTGCCATTATTTGGTGACAGAGTTGTACTTATTCTGTGACAGAATGCGCTAATATTTGAAACCTCTGTTAGGGCTCGGGATATCAAACCGCATTATCTACAGCTCAGTTTCTTCGCCGTTTTAAGGCCATGCTGCTTATATATTTTACTGGGAAATGTTAGTTACGTAATGTGTACTATTCGTACCAAAACATTTTACCTACTTCACTGCAAGTGCAAGTGTAAAAGCAGTGGTGGCTCAGTGGTGAGAACCCCGGACTCCAAAATCGATAAGTCGGGGTTCGAGACCGGGCGAGCGTGCAGGAAATAAATTGATTTTTCAATTTATCCGCGTATGTAGATAACATCACCACTGCTTAAAACGGTGAAGGAAAACATCGTGAGGAAACCGGCATGTCCCAGAATCAAAAGTTCGACGACATGTGACATCTGCCAACCCGAACTTAGCCAGCGTGGTGGATTATGGCTTGAACCCTCATAGGAGGCCTGTGTCCCAGCAGTGGGAACATGTATGGGCTGATGATGATGATGACTGCAAGAGTTCCATAATATTCACGCCGCATCAAAGTAGGAGTTGATTTTGTAAGGGTTATCATCTGCTGGGGCTTGACAGGCGACCGCTACCAGGGTTCTGGATGATTTCAACCGAGTTCCCGCGACACCGCGATAAGACGAAACAGAGTGGAGTTTAATCGGTAGGTCCATTGCCTCCTTAGGACTAGTGGGAGTCCGGCCACACACATACGGCCTTTACCCCGCGTGTCGTGGGTTATGTCGGGGATGCATGAACATTCACCACTTAAAAATAAATTAATAGAATATGTATCACAATTGGGGTAATGCTTTTCGATCATTATTTAAACTTTTTAACTTACTATTTCTTCAAGAAGTTTAAGATTGATATGATTGATTAATATTTTCATTTCGTTATAAATTTTTATATAGTGCGCCCTAATACAAGCAATTCTTTTGATAACTTTCTTATATCGTTATATTTTTCCTCAAGTTATCATGTCATCTGAATGATTCAGCAAACGTACATAGGTACGTATGATGTTTTGTCGTTATTTGTAATACTTATTTCTGTATGGTTTGGTGCACAATAAACAATTTTGATTTGAATTGATTTTCAAACAATCAATTACTCTTACCTTTTTAAACTACTACATGCTTTTATCGCGGGCTTTGAGCATGATGACAAAATCAAGAAATCCCGTAACAAAAAATAAACCTAAAGCCCCCCCCCTCCGAGTGGCACAGCGGGGTGGATGTAAAAACCGTGCATCACAGATTACACACTTACATACTGCCGTGCATCATCTAACGTCGTTTCAATTGGGCAGACTTCGGCGCGATGTTTGTATGCGTGCAATAGCCTTAAAGGCTGTATGGCCTAATAATTGTAATATTTCAATTGAATGCTCATTTATTTATTATACTTAGATCACATGATATTAGTATGTCATGGTATAATCCGTTTTGACATAACATTAGTATTTATGGCTTCTGTAAATCTATTTTTCGGCTTTTCTGTATAGTTAGTTAATTCATCGATTTTATATTAATAAAATTAATTTATACGCTTTCCATTTAAAATAACAATAAGCAAATGTTAAGCGTAAATGATGTAGGTATATTCTATAATAGTGTATAGTCCAATCACAAAACATCGATAAAAATCTGTCAGAAAAATAACAAACAATGGTTGAAATGTTTATCATTGGAGTTTCACTATATTTAAACTAGATGTCGCTACAAACAGTATAGTGCTAACTCGTCACATCTCATTAACTTAAAACAAAGTAAGCGCCAGACCGTGTCATTAATCAACGCACTGCAGATAGTCAGTAAATATTAATTGCGAATGATAAGAGCCTTAATAAATGGCCGGGAATAGAGCCTGTGTGCGACGTGCGCCGGCGCACGTACGCCACTCGGCTGCGCGGGCCCACTGACACACGAGACGATTAGGACGATTAGAAAGTTATCTTGTTTTGAGATGATGGAAACGATTCTGTTGTTTCATTTGTTTTTGTGTTTGCTGCGATGAGACTGTTTGAGACTTGGATTATTTGTTGTTTAAGAGTGACACAATTTTTTTAGTATTATATGGTTCGTAATTAATATCGTTATGTACTAAAAGTATATTATTGATAAGTATCGTACAAAATTATATTTATTACATCTAAAGTCATCGATCATTCTTTTAATGTGTCATACTAACTTTCATGAAAAAAGCAATTGGTGACTTGGACTTTAAATCGATAAGTCGGGGGTTCGAGCGTGCAGGAAATAAATTGATTTTTCAATTTCTGAAACATCACCACTGCTCAAACTGGTAAAGTTAAACGTCGTGAGGAAACCGGCGTGTCCGAGATTCAAGTTCGACGACATTTAGCATCTGCGAACTCGTACTTGGCCAGCGTGATGGATTATGACCTGAACCAGGCCCTCAAAGGAGGCCCTGCCTCCCAGCACCGAGAACGTATAGCCTGTAATGAATAACTTGGAAGTTTATGTAAACAGTTCCAGCTTTAGCTAATCAATTTATGACTCCAATATCAATTACGGTAAAAAAACCGCGCAACACATTCTTTTATCACATCAACATAACGTTTATCACCAACCAACAAGATTTATGATAGACTAGCTTTTGCCCGCGGCTTCGCAGGCATTAATTCGGAGTAGTTTAATAGATCTTATCATACATATAAACCTTCCTCTTGAATCATTCTGTCTATAAAAAAACCCATCAAAATCCGTTGCGTAGTTTTAAAGATTTAAGCATAGCATAGGGTCATAGAGACAGAAAAATGACTTTGTTTCATAAATAATGAAAAAATAGTGTAAAAAATTTGCCATACAATGGGCACGCGCAGATGTAATGCGAATTGAGTTGGTCCCCATTTAGGGCGGCTGAACGGCGCGCCAACCGAGACGTGAAATAGATAAACATACATACATACAATGTATCAATATATTTTGATGAAATGTTTCGAAATCTATACATGGGATTGGCATATATTGTATGTGAATTCTTTTAGGAAACAGTGCGTGGTTAACGGTCAATGTTAATAGAAAAATAAATAATAGATTTGATTGATATTATATTGCAGTATAGTAAAGTATATATAGCACAGGTATGTGAATCTTATTTAAAGAACTCTATAACAATACTAGCTGTCCGCCCCGGCTTCACCCGCGGTACATATATGCCTATAGCCTTCCTCAATAAATAGGCTATCTGACACTGAAAGAATTTTTCAAATCGGAGTAGTAGTTCCTGAGATTAGTGCGTTTAAACAAACAAACTCTTCAGCTTTTATTAGTATGGATTAGTAAAATTTGCATGGTAACAAAGAAAGTTACATGACTCCGTTTGTTATTCTTTCTGGTGCAGTAAAATCCTACTAATATTGTAGGCGCAAAGGTTTGTAAGTACGGATATATGGACGGATGGATGTTTGTTACTTTTTCACCTAAAACTACTGAACAGATTTTAATGAAACTTCACAATAAACATATATAAATCAGAAAAATGCATGAGCTATATAATAAATACTCTCCGTGGGTGAAACCACGCGACGAAGCTAGCTATATTAAACTATCCAATAATATTTGTGACGCAAAAAATAGTAAAATACATAATTTACTTGATTACTTGATATTATCATATAGTCCATATATCAGTATCATTGACATTGAATCGCGTTTATTACAATATCAAGTTCAATGTCACAATCACTGTATCGTTGCTATGATCTATACAATTTGCGTTACTAATCTTTCTTCAAACTCTGTATCCTTTTCCTTACCCATCCCAGTCCTTTCCTTCATTCCTATCGTCAATCCTTTTCTAATCCCTTTCCAATTTAAAGTCGGCAATCCATTTGTAGAGACGTAAGATCTGCAATTGACCTTACGCCTCTCCAAATGTTCATGGGCGGTGGTGGCGCTTACCATCAGGCGACCCACCGGCTCATTGCCGACGATGACATAAAAAAAAACTCGGCCGCAAAAAGAGCTGATGTGTGTCTGTGTCATCGTAGCTCTTTAACGAATGGACCAATTTTGATGCGATTTTTACCCCATTTGAAAGAAGGTTTTCGGGCGGTTGTTCTTTTTAGCTACACTTGATGAAAATCGGTCAAAAATGGTTGCTGTCACAAAATGAATGGTCAGATATTTATCACATCTCCCCCAATATATTTCAAATGCTTTAACGGCTTTTCAGATTCGAGATGGTCGACCACGAAAACATTGTTTCTTATTTATTTTATTTTAGTTTGATTTTTCTACTAATAGCTGTTAACAAATTATATAAAAGAACTTTCACTTTCATTCGCCAAACATGATTTTTGTATGATTAAAAACAGCTAATACTTTAATAATAGAATAACATTTAAATACGTATTATTTTGTGTTTACTTACGTTTAATATCAACACTCAACATCTGGAGCATCGCTCATATATAAATAAAGAGGTCTTTCGTTCACGCGACACTAGTTTGTCGTATGGGACGTGCAACTTTATTGGTGACGAGTGTAGGTAATATCACAGATAACATAATCCTAGTAATAAAGGAGTGACGTAATCATTTTGCTAGCGAATTCATACCACCATAGTACGGTTATGAGCTACTAGCTGAAACCCGCGGCGTCTCTCCCGTGGTACCTGGGTACAAAAGCTTATGTGCTAATCCAGACTATAGTCTATCTCTGTACCAAATTTCATACAGATACGATAAGCTGTTTTCGTGTGAAAGAGTAGCAAACATACGGATACTCTTTGGTGATGATGTATGGACATCAATCCATTCACACATACAAACTTTCGCGTTTCTTAATAAAAATAGTATTAGTAGGTTTTGACCCTAACGCTATCTTGCTTATACATTGTATTTTATTGTGGCAGAATTTAATATTGATGTCATTAATTTAGTGGTATTCTTCACGTTCCAGTTTATTCTCAGAGTGGGACTTTTTATAGGCAACTGCTTACCGGTTTCCAATACGAGGAAGATATGACATATCAGATGTGTATCAGATATAGGTAGTGGTACACATGTCCTCTTTCAAACGGGGGTGTTCCAGCCGTTTCGTTCCGTTAATTTCCTGATTGATTTGATAGGTGTTCGTCCCCCTCAATTGTAACACATTTCACAACACTAGCATATTATTATATGGAATTGGTGAGAAGTTACTGAAGTTGAATTGGTAGCTATTGCACGGCAGGCGGAGTGGACAGGGCGTGTCTTTAAAGATTGTTTGAAGTTTTACGTGAAACGTTTATTTAGACTTTCAGACATTTCATACATTAGGAATGCACACATTAAATAAACAACTTGGTCTTCTTAATCATAAACGGCAAATATATAAAAGCAGCTGCGCCCCGCGGTTTATCGGGATAAAATGTTGCCTATATGTTATTCCAGTTGTCCAGCTGTCTACGGACCAAATATAATTGCAATAGCTTCAGTAGTGTGTAGAGGATCCTTACAAACTTTCGCATTTATAATATTAGTAGGATAATAAGCGAATATTAGTAGGAGAAGAAGCGATTATATCTTTAATTATGAATTAGGGTTTTCGTTATTATCGCTAGTTAAAACAAGTTGTACCTAAATGCCATTGTTATATAGTTATAACTAGTGTTCCAACTAGGGAAAACACCTTAAAACTTTTAGTCTGCGTAACATAGACTGAATTCAAATGGGAAGCGCTCGAATGTCGATTCTGAAGGTTCAAACAGAATTTAGGTTGGGGTAGGTAGGGGAGGTCCCTACCTACTGCTACACCTATACTACAAAGAATATTACAATTGGAATTAAATTATATCTCACGAATCTTTCAGATATATTTATCACGGTTCACAATAGACACGAGGTTGTAATTAAGCAAAAATATATTCAATATATAAAGCCTTGCTTGCAAATTCCAAGGTTTTGCCTTGAATCTGCTGTAATGAGAAGTTAATAGAAGGAAGAATTCTTAATTTTAATAATGGTACTACGTGAGTGACGAAACCTGGTTATTAAAAAGACCTTCATATTGTTGTTTAGGTTACCAATAATCCCAATAGATCTTTATCAAATTGCATTACCTGTATTTACGGTCTATTTTCACTTCAGTTTCTGTGGGTATTACAAATTTTCTATAACTAGTGTCTCTGGCCTAGTATTGATGTGTTTTTATATTTGTTTAACTTTCCTTTTACTTACCGGTTATATAAAAATGCTTATTTCTAAGGGTCTGCTGTAATTTTAGACACCATTAATAAGGCATTATGGAGAAGAAGTGGTTTTTAATTAGAAATACATCGGCTTCGTAAACGGATGGATTCCAACTGCTAAAAACTCGTATTGACACATAGCTATGAACATAGACTAACAGCTCATTTTAACCGACTTCTAAAATGGTTCTTAATTCGACTGTATTTTTTGTGTTTGTTACCTCATAACTTATTACTAAGTGAATCGAATTTTGATGATGATTTTTTTAATTGAAAATTGGTGCGTCCCGTGTGGTCCTATTTAAATCTTGTCTAGTTCGGACAAAATGACGATGGTTAAATTTTCATGGTAAAAATAATTATTCAATCCTTTGTTAAAACTTACATTATAAAAAGAATCCAGAATGTTAGATTTAACGAAGTTTTGTAAAAATATCTAAACATTTCTTTAACTAAATCTACCTATAATCTAAATTAAAGCGGGTTAAAAGACACCTATATTAAGAAATGTCGCATCTAGATGGTTATATATCTACTAGCTGCACCCGGCAAACGCTGTTCTGCCTTACTCTTATCATTTAGGGGTATGAAAAATAGATGTTGGCCGATTCTCATAGATACCGGATAAGCACAAAAAATTTCATCAAAATAGGTCATGCCGTTTCGGAGGAGTATGGCAACGAAAACTGTGACACGAGAATTTTATATATTAGATAACATAGCGCCTAACCACAATTCCTTTTACGGGAGATTGCGAGAAAATGCAGTTCTAATTAAGATGTTAACTAAACGACTTTATGTTACGTTTCAACTATCTTATATTTTATTACATTTTTTGGCCCAAAGCTTCATATTACATCATTATTTTCACATGGTAATATGATTAGAAATTAAAACTGCCTGCGACTGCCTGTATTTAGCTTAACAAAATTAAGCACTAAGTGGATTTTCGATGGGACGAGTAAGCTAACCAGCTTCCGTGGCCCTCCACTAAAGCGGCTCGACGGAACACAGTACAGTTTAGTCCTCCTTCTCCTTTCTCGGGGACCGTGTTTTTCTATGACTATTTAAGTAGCCTATTTAAGTTAATTTCATTATATGTTCGGAAATTATGATATATTTTGATACGATTGTTGTGAATTGATAACCCTTATTTTTTATTTCAAATATTGGCCTAGTCTATCAGGTAATAAGATATTTTCATAATCTGCATGTGAATTTGACGTATTGACGCACATACAAACACATTGTGTTGGAGACTATACTCTTTTAAAGAAAAGTGTAATCTGGATACTGTTTCATTATATGTATAGCCTAGTATAGTATATATTATCTATGGTTTTGCTAAAGAGTCTGTTTATTTGTTAATAGCAGGAACTACCGGACCGACTGGCAGAGCCGGAATGGACCGCTAATGAAATAAAATATACCATAGTGTTCTTAAAGATCTACTAAAATAACATTGTGCTACTGTAAGGTTCTGTAGCCACAATAAAAGTTAAAAGTCTCAAAAAAGGACACAAGTTTTAAAAATTAAATTTCAATTTAGAGAATGTTATTATTATGGAAGAGATGAAAAACATTTAAAATTGTAGGTAAATGAAGTTTTTTGCTTCCTTTTATAATAATATATTTATATACCCTATAATATATAGGTAATCGGAGGCCTATATCCTTTTCCTTAACCTTCCCAGTCATATCCTTTATTCCTCCCGTCAATCCTTTCTTAATCCATTCGTAGAGGCGTTATATCTGCAATTGACCTTACGCCTCTCCAAATGTTCATGGGCGGTGGTAGCTTTTACCATCAGGCGACCCACCAGCTCCATTGCCCGCGTTAACATAATATATATTATTATACTTATATTACTTATATTAATATAGGTGTACACGTGTAATGTGTAAAAATAATACTCGACCACATTTTAGCGGCAGCTGTAAAATTTTATGTTCTGCGATGCAACTGAAAATATCTTTAGTGCTTATTTTATGAGAAACATCGTTTAAGACAATTACAAATACGGTTTCGGTCATTGGACGAGTAATTGTAAATAAAAAGTTTTATGGACTTGGTTTAACAGAAATTATTTCTATTTTCCTCACGATGTTTTCCTTCACCGTTTAAAGCGTGGTGCTGTTATCCACATGAGCAGATAAATTGAAAAATCAAATTTAATTCCTGCATGCTCGTTCGGTCTCCAACCCCGACTTGTCGATTTTAAAGTCCGAGGTTCTCACCACCGAGCTACAACTGTTATGTAACATAATCCTCCGAAATAAAAAGTAAACAAAAAGGAATCCCATTCACACAATTTTGAAATTATTCAATAAAGATTGCACTGTACAAATATTTACAGCCGCATTTTAATAGTATACAATTGTACAGATGGGTAAAATGGCAACATTACAAGATCAAATGACATATGAGCGAGGGAGAGCGGGAAGGCACCAATTACAGAAATGCGAACCCCCATACTTCATTCAAAACGACGTATATCATGATTGAGAATAAAAGAATTTAGCTCCTATCTCAGTCAGATAAGGACTGATTTGGCTCAGTGGTTGTTTGGGATATGTTTCAATTCCCATGTGGTCTGGATTTGATATTTGCAATGGGTGCAGCGACCCGGCTGTTGATCACGTAGGCACACCGGTGTCGCGATTTATTTTGTTAGAAAAACGGAGGAGACCGCGTAGCGATAATTACTTATCGATGAATTTATTTAGGTCTGGTTTCACAGCTTCAAGAAATGTTCTGTTTACTTGATCTGGTAGTAAAGTAACAATGTATGTCGGTCAAAAAGTAGACATTAAATAGGCTATCAGCAAGCTATCACGGACATTATCAAATAATCTCCTAATATTGCAAATATAAACATTATTTGCAATTCTTACATATTAATATGTAAAGTGTTCGCCCCGGCTCTATCCGAGTAGTTTTTTTTTTTGTTTTGTAAGTTTACCATTTTTTTTAATTATGGCATTATTTCTTGACTTATACGTGGTTAAATAACACAAATCCCTTTTAAAGATATGGGACAAGGGAATGTTGCTATAAATAATGCATAAATATTGACATTAACAACTAGTAAACTTTCCGAGAAGTTTATATGGCAGCGGTTGCCTAGTGACTTTGCAACAAATGGTTTATTGCTCGCCAAATAAGATACACAGAGCCTACTATCCATCGAACCTTGTCGCTTAAGAACCGCAAGGCAGTTTTGCGGCATCATTATCATGATACACTATGTAAAATGTAAAATTGGCATAGTTTTAAAAGAGCAAAAACGGATCTTCTGTGCAGAAAGTGCATTCCGAAACGGTGAATGCAATATGTCGATTTAAAAGTGCTTCTAGATGTCTAATTGATAATATTAATAACTGAGTATATATTTTGACGAATAGTATGTATTTTGATGAATAATCTGGGTATGTATTTTAATAATCTGAGTATACATTCTGGTAGAACAAAATGACTTTTACCACTTAAAGAAAAAAGGTAAATGTATACGTGAGGAAGACACTGGACTTCACTAATCATGAGTCAAGGAATGGAACTATAGGTTTGTATTTCAAGATTTACCGCTAAGAGCTCATGGCTCCTACAATACATATATACTCTTAAATTTTATTTTATTTATGTGTGATTAAATACACTTTGTGTTCCCGGTTATAGTTTTTTTTTCTGAATATTTTATATAAATTTAATACTCTAAATAAATAAATTTAAGACGAAGTTATTCCTAACCCGACTTATTTAATAAATAGAAGTAAAAGTGATTATTCAGATAACTTAATTAAGTTTACCTGTTATTCACTTTCACCATATATTTAATAGACTTTGATATGTTTATCAATGCTTTGTCATTTATCGTATCAACTATCACAAGGATATAATTTATGCACATGCTTTAATTAATTATGATTTATTATTATTGCTTGCATGAAATTCACAGATTAAGTGTAAGAAAAGATTCTAATGAAATTTTGACGAAAAGAGGTAAATTATTAATATAAATAAATAAATTACCTAGTTGGACTGACTTTTTTAACTACAAAAAGAAAACAAATATTCATTAATGTATTTATATCTACTTTTACGATACGGTAAGCTGTTTCCACCTGAAAGAGTTACAAACATCCATACATCCATGCTTACTAACGTTCGCGTTAATAATATTAAAAGGATAATCGCTGCATGGGAATTTCGTAAAAGCACGTCCTCAAATATTTCTCCTGAAGTAAATAGGCAGGCGTAATGGTAATCAATCATATCAGAAGTAGGTAAAATAAGAACAAATAACCATTAGTCACACCTCGTTCGGGTATTACTTATAGATTAGAGAAACGCAAACATTAAAAATCAACTACGCTATGATGCAATGTTGTGAACGCACGGGTCAGTTGATAAAAGCATATCAATGAATCATTTGGCCGATATCTCATCATGATTACAGACCTTGTGTAAAAAAACATTACCAATACTTTCCGCGAAACGTTTACTGAAATGAGATACAGGAAAATTCTATATTTATTTGTAAGTAAGTATATAAAGTCACTTCTTTTATGTTAAGGTGTGTAACGGAGCTGGTACTTCGCCGGCTGACAAGCGCTTTACGCCGTCCATGAAGATTTGCAGAAGTAGCACCTGTGTTGGGTGCGCGTAATTAAATAGTCTATGATGGGAATAAAGGACAAAGAGGAAAAGCATGTAGACCTCCAGCTCACCTACTGATCGCTGGCATAATTGTTTCTATGTTACTTTTTCGCAAGTGTGTACAAAATACCAATAGCTAATTGTAACAGTTTACTAAAAATTACGAATTTTTCGATTTTTCGTTGTTTTGTAAAAAACTAGCTGTCCGCCCCGGTTTCGCCCGTGGTACATATATAGCCTATAGCCGTCCTCAATAAATGGGCTGTCTAACAATGAAAGAACTTTTCAAATCGGACCAGTAGTTTCTGAGATTAGTGCGTTCAAACAAACAAACAAAAAACAAACTCTTCAGCTTTATAAGATTAGTATAGATAAGTCGCGGTCAGTAATTAACCTGCGATGTGATTGCACACGCAATCACGCGTTAATTTCGTAATAAGCTTGCTAAATAATATAAAATTATTGAAGACATTATCCATTCATTTTTGAAGCCATTGAAACATATATAAATAAACATCTGCATATGGTATGCTTCTTCATTCCTTTTTCGTATTTCAGTTATTTTTTTAATTGAATTAACAAGCGTCTCACCCACGTCTTTGCTCGCGTGCATTCCATCTTATCGAGTGTGAGCAGTACATCTTTCTGTCCCCTTTTTTTTCACTTGCGTAGAAACCTATGTCCCGTTTCAAGGTCAATATCTCTGTTCAAAATATCATCAAAATTTATTCAGTGGTGTAAGCGTAAAAAATTTACAGACAAACAAAGTTTATATTTATGATATTAAAAGAGGCATTTAACGTAATTCCATTGACAATCCGATATTAATTACAGTGTCAAAATGACATATTTGCGAGCTTTTATGCCCCTAGCTTGTACCACAGACTGCAATTTACGTTTCGTAATAACGAAACAGGTTGAAGTTATTTATATTATCTGTGGGGATCTCGAATAACCGAAGATTTACGATAGTGTTTAACTTGAATTCGAAATATTTTTCCACCCAATCAGTAAGATAAAAACTGTAGGTATATACTCTTCTTTTCTCTTCTTAGTCATATTTTTATTGCAAGGCGAACGTCGCACCGCATTTTCCAGTTTCATTTATTTTATTTATATTTTCTAGAACATTTATTATAATGACATAAACTTCATAGAAAATGTTTTGTTGTAAAAGTAAAATTCTGATTGCTTATGAGTATTCCGATTCTTTGATTTGTAAGAGATATTTATGCTAGGGACACCCTTGTGTATGTCGTTAGCCTCAGGCCTGGAGGACTAAGTGACTCCGAAAAGAAATACAGATTCACTAAATTATCATGTTTTCTGTTTTTGTTTATTCGTTACGTCATGTTACATTGTTTATGTTTCGTTTTGTCTATTCATTAGATAAGAAAATCAATATTTATCATAAAATATTATGTTGTTATTTGATTAGCAAGGAACAATACTCTAGAATAAAGCGCAAACATTGTTTGAACTAAGTACTGAATACGTTTCTTAGTTCAGAAACCTTGTAACTTATTTATACGTAGTGAAGTAAACACACTTACGCCCAGGCTAACTACTTAGTACTTACACATTACTAACGTGACCTAATTCTTCAACGCCTCATTACTTAATAATACAATAACATCCTGTAATCGCTTCGCTTTCAATTCTGTAAAAAATGATTACGCTTTTTTTTCAAAAATCTGAACTTGGTTCTGACTAGCATGTACCCGCCTATCCGTACCAAATTTAATTCTGTTCTGTATGTCATAATTGAATACAACACATTATATTTACCTCACTTAAAATACTAAGAAACGGTAATCACGTAATGTCGTGCAAAAATAAATTACGTTTTGGCGCATTTCGACGCCGAAATTGGAGCTGTTCGCACCTGATTCATATTTTCACAAATACCATTAATTTAGAGCTTTCTTATCGCGATTGCTGCGCAGTCGAAGCCTTGTTAATATAGAGTAACAAAATACGTGAGAATATCAATAAATTTAAGTCCCTGCTTTTATAAAAACGCAAGAGCTTTGTTAAACGTTTATGAAATTTAGAATAAAGATAGTTTAAACAACAAAGCTTTTGTCAAGAAAAAAATATATCCGGAGAAAAATAGGTACAGAAAAATGTGTAGTTGACACAGTTCGTAAATAAATCAATACAAAAACGAGATATATAATCAAAATTTTTAATTTTTTAATATAAGGGAGTTTATAGAATTACTAGCTGACCCGGCAAACGCTTCTCTTATCATTTAGGGGTATGAAAACCTACTCGATAAGCACACAATATTTCATTTGAATAGGTCCACCCGTTTTGGAGAAGAAAGGTAACTATATAAGATGATCTGTATCCAACAGACAATTGTGACGTATTTGCGCTAGATAAGGAGCTGTAATAATTTATTGATTCAAACATTTCGCATGACAAAGGAAGTTTTCCAAGAGTGTATGTTTTATCTGTGATTCGTCTATCCTTATCAGCTGTTTTAGGGCGTGATCGTGACATACAAAATAGGTTAGATAAAACAGTGTTGTTTAATACAATGTTTTATTTATCTCATAAATCTATACGGAAATAGACATGAGAGTTCGATCTGAAATCAGCCCCTTTTTCTTCTCATCAATCCTTACCATATCCCTTACCCCTTAAAAGCGGGCAGCGAGGTTCTACATCAGTAAATGTTCATGTGGTGAACTAACAGCACCGTTGCCCTATGATATAAAAACAATAAAAACTGCATGGAAATACACATGTGTGCTAACTCAGGCTTTAACCTGTGTCTGTAAGCCTTTCCTTTCTTTGTTTTTGAGGGAAAGATAGATCTTTAAATTCTAATTTTCTTTCGTAAATACCATCAATAAACATTACTTTACTTTTTTTGTCTTATTAATAACCTTTGTATAATAAACTATATCAACTGTATTAATATTGTAATAAACACACAATATTAATTATATTAATTATAAGTTGACTAATTAAACTACGTCAGTGTTATAGTGCATTAGTGCCTGGGTGTGTTTATAATGGGAAAAACAATAAATAGCATTTCTTGCTTTATTTCTTACCTGCACGTTAAGAATATTTATTTGTATGACCACTTAATATAAGGATGTCCGTGCTCTATTCAAAAAATAGTTAAGAGTCGGATTGAAATTGAATTTATATATGTAATGTGGGTTATGTTGACTGTGACCATTATTACAAAGTACATCAGTCAGTCTGTTGTTGTTCGGATAGAAGGAGAATAAGAGAACGCATAAGAATTTGTAAATTTGTTTTTATTTTGCAAATCTAACTAATTTATTGAGGATTTGTAAAGGATCGTCCATTGTAGGTATTACAGTTGTCAACCAAACTTTGTACAAAGAAAAATGATTCGTCATACTATTTATATTATGATAATATTTAATCCATTATCAGTGTATTGCATCGTATATTTTATTTTGTTTGTATTTAAAAATGAAATAATGATAATATTGCAGTTTGGAACACAAAATCAATAATGATAGTAATATTATTTATTTTCACACTACATAGGTGACAAATGATCCATAAACAAATTTATATTTTTCTTCTATGTTAAGTGATTTTGAAAATGGAATTAAAAGGTGATAAAATTAGGGTTTTCACTAAAGAATAAACCACGTACCTACATATGTAATAGTTTTTGTCTAATTATACTTAAGTTTGGGAGCTTATAAATAATTAATGAACGAAATCAAGAGATAATTCACGACAATTCCTCAAAGATTTCTGAACACATTTCTCCCTCGTTTTACAAACGTGTGACATAAAATGTGATAGAATATATTTTTAATAACACATGCATTAACATGTGATGTTGAAGTCAGGTCCAAAACGTGAATTTTTTATCACTAAACTCAAACGATAATGCATTCAACATAAATTTCGTCACTAGATGAATCTACACTTTGAGGTTATATAATGCTAATTTTCCAATGATACCTCAACGCCACAGTAAAACGCTGTATTTTTTATCGAAATCAGATAAAACGGTAGATGAACGATATCCGTTGCCTATGTGCATAGCTAGTTGCTTGTCCTGGGTTCACCCGGCGACAAATCTAATATATAAAATTCTCGTGTCACAGTTTTCGTTGCCATACTCCTCCGAAACGGCTTGACCGATCGATTCCTCTGAAATTTGGTAAGCATATTGGGTAGGTCTGAGAATCGGCCAACATCTATTTTTTATCCCGATATTCCTACGGGATACGGACTTACGCGGGTGAAACCGCGGGGCGCAGCTAGTAATATTATATACTACACTAGGAGGTAACGTTCTGCAAAACATGTTCTGAGAGATGATTAATGTGTAGGAAATTCAATCATTACAATCAAAATACATTTCTAAATTATTTCAGTTTGTATTTTCGCGTATATATATCACACAATCAGGAATTAAAGATTTTTCTTCGAAGCTATGTTTAACATAATAACAATTTTTAATACATATAAATTATGAAATGTAAACCCTTTCCACTTAAACTCTCGGTTTACCTTTCTATATGTGTTTAAGACTTGTATTAGTTATGAATATCAATTCAGTATCTATTGATACACTTTCACATTTATTCCTACTAATTCCTTTTTTATTAATACCAATGTACCTCTACGTAAGCTGAATGTTAAGGTTCCACGCACGTTGTCAGATTTAACTTTTTTTTTATATGTCATTGCGGGCAAATAAGCTGGTGGTTCGCCTGGTGGTAAACGATCACCACCGCCCATGAACATTTACAGAAGTTATACCAATACGAATGCGCTATCCCCTTTTAAGGAATAAGGACTGGGTTTGTCGACTGGATAAAAGAAATGGAAGGTGAAAAGGATGAGGAATAGTGCATGCATGCTCGTTCATGAAACTGAAAAACAAATCAAACATTGGCTCTTGTGTTATATGAAATAAGGAATTTCATAGTTAATAACAACAAACTGTGGTCGCAATACAATGTCGTCGTAAATCGTAATACACGCAATTCTATATGTATATAGGTGTTAGTATATGAAGACATTTATAACTCGTTTTATGTTAAAAAAATTTGGCTCACGGGAAGCTTGATATCTGATTAACAGAATATGTGTACTGTTTTAAAATTAATTTTGTGTGCAATAATTGTTATCTATCTTATGCCTTCTTGTATAAATAGAAAGTTACTCCTTTCGTCTGTGTGTCTCTTCTTCATGATAGACTACTGTGCTCTTGTAGAGTTTATTTATAGAATTTATTTCTGTGTGACTTGGTGCACAATACAGTATTTTGATTCGATTTGATGAATGGACGGAACCACTGAACGGATTTATTGATGAAATTTGGTACAGATATACATAGTTTAAAACCTGAAAACGTTCTTAATTATTTAAATATAATTTGATATATTATTTTCAAATGAAGTAACGTTCTTATAAAGTTTAAAGCAAGGTAGCATGACGTTTGAATTTGTCAAACAAAAATAGTCCACTCGTGATTTATATACTGTATGTTTTTAATATATTGTATCAGGCATTTGTTATGATGTATGTATTTTTTATCTGTAATGCGTTAACATACAAAAGATCTGTAGACTGTCCATGACAACATATTAAACAGCATGTCATTCAGTCATAATCATGTAACAATTGAACATATAAAATTGTTAGGTAAATTGTCATTAATTTATATTCCATTTTTTGCAACACTGCAACAGAGTTAAAATCATAACATTTTATAAAGGACATAACAATTTTAAAAGTTAAATAATTTTTGTTTGTCTATCACAGCTTATTGTGTATCTATGTATATATAAATGTATCAATTACCTAACTAAAAAATTAACTTTTTCGTATTTGTACTTTCATACTTTTTGTATTTTCGTGAACTTTTTACTTCAAAACCGCGATCCTCTGTAGTCTATTTACAATAAACATAAGTCAATAAATATTATACCAGTTTCGATATATCGAGTACTAATTTCATAGTAGGATCAAAAATCTCGAAACTAGTCGTATTTCCAATCAATTAATTCAATGAAATACTTACAAATATTACCATTTTGAGTGAAACGACTTTAATACGTGATTTCCGTTCACCTTAT
>NW_024045135.1:983748-1030732 GCF_012273895.1 Zerene cesonia | reverse complement strand
ACAGATTCGAAATTCAAATGTAATATTTTTTTATAATTAAGTGTAACAGTATTTATGGCCAGACTAAGTATATCTAGCTGTTGAAAATTGTTCATAAGTTTCGTCGAACCTTCTTACATGGTCTGGAACCAAACTTGTAAGAAGCCCAATAACAGAAAATCCCTCGTAGAATCGTACTCTATCTTAGCACACAAATAATCTTTGCACGGTTTTATATGGAATAAAGCTGCGCGGTATGATGCTTCTTAATTCTGTTAGTACAGAAATATAATTACTTCCCTGTAAGTATTTAGTCTTTATTCCTACTTCCAAAAATCGCCGACATCACCGATCACCGATTATTACAGCATTCATCAAACTGTCTGAAAAATAAAAAATATGAATTATTGTAATACCACAGATAAAATAATACCAATAGATATAATAAATTCAATGAAGAACGCAATAAAATTGCCTAATGCACTCATTATCAAAAAAATATGATCTCTTCAATACGATATTAGTATTAATATATTGGACCACAATAATAACTATTAGTATTTATTGGCTTTGATGTAGAATCCTCAAATCACACTCCATTCACTTTCATCCACGCTGTAGTGTAATTTTAGTGATGTTTAAAATAACTCGAATGACGAGTAGACGACGGTCATGTGAGCGCGTCACGAGGACTCTACAATTGAAATAAACTTTAAACAGCTGATGAATAATCCCACGTCGATTCTAGTATTAATGTCATTGTATGGTTTTCTTATTTTTTATCTACATTTCTGCATCGTCTAGAACAACTTTATGTTAGAATAAATACTTCTATCAAGGTTTCAACTGTATTCTAAAACGAGTACTAATGGACTTTGACATAGGCATAATTAAAATTGTTTTGTTTTTGTTTTTATACCGGAACTCGATGATTTAATCATCAGACCAAAAGTCGCTTCTAAATCCCTGTTTTGTATACGTACATTGCTGTAGTACAAAGATTGGTCTGTGAAACGTGAATAGGTCACTGGCCTTCTTAGCGCTATATTTAAAAAAGGACTTGACATATTTTTTCTTTTAATTATAATCTGTTCCAAAATAATCATGGTCTTTTTTTTAATTAGAATAACTTTTACAATAAAATTTAAATTTACATAAATTAATAAACATGATGATACATTAACAATGATGATGAAAATGAATGAAGTAAAATTCTTATAATTTCAAGAAACTGGTTTAAAATTAGTAATATTTTTGTAAACACGGATGTATCTATTTGTCAAGAGATTTTATACATTTCCCGAAACATCCATTATAGTTCTATTTATGTTATTGTTTCAAGTGACCCGATTTTATTTCCTTCTTGGGTTACACACATAGCTGGGTATAATACATATGGTTTATTTTTTGTATGTAGATATTGTATTCCATTTTTAAATATTAATTTCCGACAGTTATATGTGGAACAGCCATCTGTGCCATATACAGTCTATATTTGGTACTAGTGGAAAACGCGTACCTTTTGAATACTTACTTTCAGCGTTAAAATTTTATGTAAAAATTCTAATAATTAGTTCAATTACTTCTGTATTCATCCTTTCCGTCTGTTTCTATTCATTTTTCGTTTCAAAGGCTTGATCATATGGCTTGCTTTATACTGTTCCAGGTTACCGAGTTTTATTCTATACAAGATTTACTTGTAACAGACGTAGTCAATATATTTCCATCTCTATAAATCGATTTTCTAAAAATATATTGACCGTTTTGTAGCTTTGACATCTTTAAATCTAAAATAGAAAAAAAGTACGCCTAATAATGACTGCACTAACATTATAGAAAAAACTTTTATACTATTTGTATGTTTGAAATGTTTTCATACAATAACCACTGGACGGATGCCTTTCACCATTAGAAAACTGAAACTTCCAGCTTTATAATATTCCACATTATTTCATTGAAAATGTTACATCAAGTCTTGTTTTTAAGCGACCTCCTAAAACGAAAAGGAGGTTCTTTATTCGTCTATATGTATTTTCACGAGTAGTTAGGCAACTCGCATAAAATTATACTATGTACACTTTTAAATAAATTAAAATCAAGTAAGAAAGACAATTTCTTTTAGTTAAACTCATATTTAATTTTATTACTTATTTGTATTATATTCGAGTCAATATTGTCATTCATAACTCGGTGTACACTTATCGTTACCGACATATTTTGAGGTTATAATACAAACAAATATTTCAATGCAATAACAATGCCTCGATTATTTTTATTTAACATTCAGGCATTTGTATATAAATGAAACAATTTATGTGCAACACTTTAAGTAAATGCATGCAATAAATAGTTAAGCCCACAACTTCATGTTACTAAATAGTACATAAAACTGCAATGGGTTATATAAGGTTATTACTTCTATAAGTTCACTATTTATGAGACTACAGATTACGAAGGGATTTGTAATTTTAATCCTAAAATGAATTTTTGGTATTGCTTTACTACTTTATACTTTAATTTATGTTTGGTTATAATATGGAAATTTTATGTTTTCAATAATTCGATAATCTTAAAATTACGGTTAATGTCCTTAAGGTACGAAGATCAAATGTTTAACATACTCGAATAAATTTCCATCTCGTAGTTGATAAGGAATGGTATTGCTTGTTTCTCTTTTACGTAATACTTGGATACTAGTAGATTCTCTTCTCTTCTTTAGAGAGTTTTAATATTTTGTGGAGACCAGCCGCAGCCTGCCCGTGGCTTAGGATTAGGAACTATTGCGACATATAATAATTTGATGCCTTTACTTTGTAAACTCACTAATAGTATAAAGAGGAAAACTTTTGTGTTTTTGTATGTTTGTAAGGATTTCACACAAAAACTAATCGGCCGATTTCAAAAACTCTAACGATTGGAAAGCTGCAAGTTTACCGAGTGACAAAGGCTATATACGTACTACGCGCAAAGTCGGGGTAAACAAACTAGCTTTGTATATAAAAACGACAATTTGTTATATAAAAAGTTACGTGATTTTTTATATACTTCTATAAATTAACAATATATATGACCTTACGATACTTCATTAAAACTCCATGAACCGTTTGCATGCGAACAAAGCTATGAAAGTATGGATTATCTTATCAATTTTATGTCATGAACGATTTCTTAGTATCAGATTCCCATTTGATCGGTTCGTTTGCCTCTATCACGATTCAGGCTGCACTTGACAGGCTGAGTGAGTACTTGATATAAATTGCATTATGTTTGTTGATTCATTGCCTTGTGCCAATAATTACCGAGGAGCTTCGCAATATTCAGATGATGGGTGAAAATTAAAGTCCCGTGTACTCCAAAAGAAGTTTGAATAAGATGCATTGATAAAAGGGCATCTTTTGCGTTCTGCTGTAACTACTGCGGTACGCTGCACTGCGATTATTTTATCTCCACGACTTTCTTTTTATTTGTACTTAGATAGAGTTGGTAACACATCTTCAGAGGTCCCACACAGCTCTGTACATACAGTGATACGTATATGTATGGTAAGTTAAGGAGTTTACATAATCAGGACTAATCATAAATCAATATGAACTCAATATATAACTTTAATGAAGTGAACCGATTACGACTCTTTATAATTGAAAGCTTGTGCCTGCCATTTGGTAACATTTTAATTCGGTCTAGCTTTGAAATTTTGAAGGCGGGGTATTTTTTTGATAAACGCAATTACCTACATTAATATGTTAAATATAGAATAAACAGCCCTTTCTTTCTTTCTTCTTACATGTGTCTAAAACTCAAAATCTGGCTGACGTACATAATGATCTATCCACGCACAACCCAAACTGGACGGATCGGACTGAACTTTGTCATACAGATAGATGTAATGACGTAGTATTACAGGCATCCGCTAAGAAAGGATTTTGATAAATTCTACCCCGAAGGGGATAAAATAGGAGATGAAAGTTTGTACCATGAAAATTTTTTAGGACCGCATGGGCGAAGCTGCGGGCAACAGTTTATTTTATATATATTTATAATTTTTTCACACAAAAACTATGCAGTTTTATTTCAAGTGCCATAGGCTATATTATATTCTGTTTTTATCCCGGGTCAATTTGGACGGAGCTGGGACGAGCGCTAGTTCAAAATACTAATATTAGTATAAGCCAGAAAATAACTGAAACCCTTAAGCCTGAAACATTATTTATTCTAAATTGTAACATTCTAAAACTATAAGAGTACATTCAACCTCATAAATACGATATTAAATTAAAGTTAAAGCCCCGGATGGCTAGTCTGACCACAAAATATATCAGCTATAAAATTTATGACAGGTATGACTGTCCGAGTGCATAGGATAACATTCTTTATGCTTTATACTCGCTTAATAATGCAATGAAATGGATAATCCAACATGACCCGTGATCAAACGCAGGACTCACAGCTATACGAATGTAAAATTATTACTTCATCTACATGGCCAATGACTAAGCAATAATTACACAAAAATTAGATTTTTTGTATTAGAGCTGGCAGCTGAGCTGATAGTTCGCCTGATGAATATTTGTACAATTAGGGCCTTAAAGAGTAAGGGATAAGGACAACATTGACGACAGGAATTAAGGAAGGAAGGCAGGGAAGGATTAGGAAAAGAAATCAAGCCTTTGTGATTTTGTTTACATGTAAAATAGTGATTTCTTATGCTTGTGTTACATAAGCGCGCTTAAAGATTTCTATCGAGTTGGTGCGCTAAACATCGCGACAAACGCAAAATTTTTGTCTACATAAGACGACTAGTTGAATTTATTTTGATGATTCATGTTTTATTCAAAAGCTATTACTTTTTTTTTTATGTCATAGCGGGCAACTGAGCTGGTGGTTCGCCTGATGGTAAGCGATCACCACCGCCCATGAACATTCGCAAAGGTTGGGCCTCTGATAAGGGAAAAGGAATGGATTAACGACTGGAAAGAAAGAATGGACTGGGACGGGTGAGGAAGAGGAAATGGGCCTCCGTTCTCATGTTCTCATTTTAATACAAAGACTAACGTTACCATTTGTGATAGGATTTTTTTAATCATAATAGTTCCTATAAAATATAACCTTAAAATATAAATAAACTATGAAAATAACTACTTCACAGTACTACAAATATTGCCTTCAAAACGGTACTTTTTGTTTATCACTAATATAATTTACTAGAGTCGACAAAAGGTTGTAAAAAGTTATCTAAATAGAGATCATTTGAGTAACAATACAATGTTATGATTCAGCTAAAATAACGAGCGTCAGGAACTCTCTATAAGTCAATAGTTAGTCCTGTTCATATTTAAAAAAAAATACTTCATTTACTGTGTTGCAGGAATAATGTGAATCTGTACTTTTACAACAAATGAGAAGTTTTTCTCAAGATTATTATTTGAGATATTAGATAATTTGCGCGGGAAAGGTTTATTAAAAAAATTGTTTGCAAACCATATTTTATACGTCACGGGGTTTATATTTGTCTGATATATCTGTTGTACAATCTACAAACTTCTTCGATCAAGTTGCTTGAAGTCTGATAATCCAAAATTCAATAACAAAACCTCCAAACCCCAAATGCAAATCCACGGATTCACATTAATGATAATGGCCTATATTTCTAGTACTTTTATAATTTACATAATTCTTTAATCTATACATTTTGTTTATTTGGACAAGTAAACACTTAAAGTGTACGCCGGCTTTTAACCGTCCTTCACTTATCGTATCATTACTTAGCAAAGTAAGGCTGAGATAAAACTTCGTAATTATCGTATACATTTTCCTATTATTGTAGTTAATATTGTTCAAGCACTTAAGCCATTAAACAAAGCATTTAGGGGATATGAATAAGAAAGTAAAATACAACCCATAAGAGAATGCTATTTACATTTTAAAACTTTATGTATATACTATATTTATGGATTTTCGATAACACAAACATAATAATTTGCAGGACAGGAAAATATTACCAAAAGACTCTAGTTCTATATGAAGTTTAATAGTCATGTCCGTCTCTGTTTGCGAAAAATTGTATTCGAAGTTCCACTGTTATTTGCCGAGATTAGCGCATTTAAAAATCAGTCAAGTGCGAGTCGGTTGCTAAGAGTTTCGTACGAATTAATAAAAGAGCAATCGCAAAAAAAGGCCACCTACTACATTTATAATTTCGCCAACCTTTGCTTGGCCTCAGTTTTTCAATATTTTTTCGTTATGACTGCTACGGAAAAATCATCTCTGAAAATTGAAACTGTTTAACTATCACGGTTCATAAGATACAGCCTGATACAAAGGAACAGACAGACGGACAGCGAAGTTTTAGTTATAAGGTACCGAATCCTCAAAATATTAATGACTTTGCCAAGGGCTGTCCAAAGCAATATTAAAAGAAAATCTTCTCAAAAATTACACGGTGTTACAATATAATAAGCAACCATCAAAATAAGATGCCAAATCAAAGCGCAAATGTATAATTAATAAACCAGAGCGACTTGTTACAAATTGCTGTCTGCAGTTCAAAGTCAAAGATCGTCGTCCGCTGCTGTGATGTAATTTAGTGGAATAATAATTTCTGTTGAACAGGATCTGTATATCAAATTTAATTGCAATTTGAAGACTACAGAGCGGAGTCGAGAGCGATATAGATTTTATAAACTCTGTCTCCATAATCAATCTAAAATTAAAAGAGTTAACACATTGCTTACACTTTAAAAGCAGATTATGTGGTAGTTGGAGTAGAAAAGGTCGACAAAAACAAGCAATTGAACAAGTTTATATCAAGCAAATCTAGGGTCCAAAGTCCATTTTTGCGACAATATCAATACAGTACGTAAGACAAAAAACAATACAGTATCTTTAACATTAACATGGATGAGTACCCAAAAGCCAAATGGTAAGCACGTCTCCAGTTTTTATCGCCACTGGCCACAGAATAACAACAGTCTTCACTCATGGCAACACCTACTACATTTCCACTACCCTATTCGGAAATATTCTCTCTTATTTTAAAAAGTTTCAATGTGTTTTAATATTTACAAACAACAAAAATTAAATAAACTAAATATCGACAAATCATGGCGTCGACAAGTCGTGGCGTCAATTGATTCATTGTCTATGATTGTCAGTACATATATTCGTTAGACTCGCTACAACTCCAGAATAACCGAATTTGGTAATTTTCGTCGACGACTTGTCATCGGTCGTTCGATGCCTTTTTAGTCCAGATAAGGTTTAAAATGTGAGAAAATAAGGAATAATGTGTCAAAATATAGCTTTACGAAGTTTGCACTATCATCTAGTGTATTTTATAATTTATTTCAATTGGGTAAAAATACCTCATGACCTAAATACTTATACACCTTCCATTACATATTTAATATCCCATTAAATCAAATCAACATTGATTTACAATGTATGCAGCGAACATGTATGATTCAACAAATGCCTCATAGTGCTGTTCTAAAAATATACCTTTCACACGTGAAAAATTACTTCATCGGATGATCACTGAGATTTCATCACAGCGCTACGTGATGCGAAGCACTGGTCTTATGTTAAGAGTTCTGTGTATATTGTCGTTTCCCAAGGAGCTCCCTCCAAGATAAATTACTAGGAAAATCCTGCCACTTGATCCAATTATCCTTATAGGTCAGTTTCGATTTACCTTGACATCTGCGTACTGGTATAGTTTTATTATAAAACTAGTTATCCAGCCCGGCTTCACTCGTGGTACGCTTTTCATGCGAACCGTCCTTGTGCCATGGCAAAACCGTTAAAAAAACATAAGCCGAATTGGTCGAGCCTTTCTCGAGTTATACGCTACATATTTCACGATTCATTTTTATTTATATAAATATTACATCGAAGTAAAACCGTTTTCCAATAATTGCCCCTGCGGTGTATCCGTCAGAGTATGTATGTATGTATCCATAACCTAACCTATAGTGTGAAATAGCATTATAAGACTTTAGATACCCCTCCTCGTCATGTTCGCAATTGTGCTAAATAAAATCCCACCACTTTCTAAACATACAAATACTGAATCGTACAGATGTGGACATTCGACCAACTTAAAACCACTAAATTGCGAAAGATAAATTAATATAATGACTAGTAGCCATTCATCTATTTGAAGTCGATGCCAATCAGGCCAAGTAGGCAGTAGACAACAGGTATATAGCAAGTTAGTAACACAAGTTATTGTGTAGATAGAAGGATACAATCTATTATCTACTACCATTAGATTTGGGTGGCACCGATTCCAAAAGTATGAGTGAAACTACTATGCTAAGAAAACCTCTCTTTTCCTTTAAATGCGCCGGCAAACGGTGTCCTCCACTAGCTCTAGGTTTGTCGATACTGAATTTGTCACTATAGTAAATAATAGCATTATTAGAAAAATATAATTTTTGATATGTGAGAGTCGAGCACTCTTCGACACGAATTGGGTCAGATTGCACCGGGGAAGTACCACATCCCTACAGAAGACCGACGTTAAACAGTAGCATGCCTGTTTCCTCTTCCTCACCCTTCCGTGTCTATTCCTTCTTTCCAGTCTTCAATCCTTTCCTTATCCCTTACCCAAAGAAAGCGAGCAGCGCATACGCAGAGGGACTACATCTGCAAATGGTATTGGGCACTGTTGATTACCATCAGTCGAACCACCAGTTCTGATGTCCGCTATGTCATCAAAAAATACAAGCAGTTGTTTACAAAGCTTGCTTCTTCAATCAATGCTACTTCAATATACGTAGTATTGGAACTTTTCCTTTCCCAACGAGGTTGTTTAGTTTAAAATATTACGCAGACGTTTCGCATTAAGCCGATAACACTACGTATTATTTACTTTATGTGTTGTGCTTTATAATACATCCTCATCCAACAAAAACATACTGACGTAGCAAACACTGCGTCGAGAAAAACAAAATGCGCTAGTAATAAGAACACATCTGTAGGCTATAGGGGTTGATAAACAACTTATCATAATATGATGACAAATACGAGATATGGGACGAAAATAAACGTTATATCGAAACTGCAATCTAGTCTTGCGAATGTGACGTTGAAGCACTGATAATATACCTAAATTCATATATTACATATATATTTGTATAATAACTATACAGGGTGATGTATAAGCTATATTATCGTAAAGTTTAATTGATATCCATTCAGTGGTTTTTAAATGAAAGAGTAACAAACATCCATCAATCCATACTTACAAACTTTCGCGTTTATAATATTAATAGGAAAAAATAAGCTTCAGAATCATTAGTAAAGTTTAAAAAAAAAGTTTTTGTTTATATGTAATGCTTTAACCAAATCAGACATTAAAAAGGAAGAAAAAAATATCTATACAACCGAACTACAATTTTTTAAATTAAAATCATATTCAGAATCATAAACTGAAGCACGTTTTATATTTAAATACAACAATAACTCCGGGACTTTACTTATAAATATAGCAAAAGATACACAGAACTATTCCAATAAAATGAGAAAGATTAAACTGTGGGTTTGCGGTATTAATAGTAATTTGTGAAGTCTCCGCAACCGCATATTTCTGTAAAATTGTAAATTATGCTGTTATCATTTATTCCCCGTATTTAGTAAAGGCACTGGTAGTTTCCCTAAACAATTTAATGCATAATTTTTTTTAGAATTTTCAGTAAATGTAGATTACTAGATAACTCGTCAAACGCTGTTCTGCCTTACACTTATCATTTAGGGGTACGAAAAATAGACGTTGGCCGATTCTCAGATATACCCAATATGCATACAAAATTTAAAAAGAATAGGTCCTGCCGTTTCGAAAGATTTGTGTATGGTCTATTATATATTCTGATCACATGAATAGTAAAAACTCTTATCAAAACGCTTAAAACTTACATTAAACTTTCTCTTATTCAACTACTACTGATAAAAAAAAATCCTCAGCTCAGCAGAAGTTGGTTGACTTAAAATAAAGGAGGTTATCAATTCAACTATAATTTCTTTGATACCTCAGAGCTTTCGACTGGGTGAACCGATTTGTATTCATTTTTATTTAAATTCTAGTATCTGCCGTGTTGTCCCATTGAAATTTGATCTAGTTCTGACAATTGGCGGTGGCTAGGTTGTTGTCAAAAATGGTTATTATTTATGTTCATAATTATATTCGTCAAGTACAATACAAAACTAGGAATAAAGGGAATAACGGAAAGTTACCACACATTAATTAGTCATATCGCAAGCAATTGTACAAAACAACGAATAAACTTGAAGTCAATTAAATGCATTGCGGTTTAATCAATCCCGCTATCTCATGTTTGAAGTTCTATCGTGGACTTTATTCATCAATGTATCGATCATTGACCTTTCTTAAAAACACATGTCTCTAACCATAACATCTCTTAAAATCGGAGGTGCTTTTAAGCGAGGATTACCTCGCTTAACTCACCCGCTTACTCATTAGAGTAAAAGTTGTGACACCGTCAGGACACCCTTAATTTTAACCCGCATAAACTAGTGTTATGAAATGATACAACATTAGTTTAACATCTATATAAATATGCCGTCAGTACCCGTGGCGTCAGTCGCGTGGTCCTAGAAAGTTATAATACATGACACTTTTTTTAACATGGCACCAACCATATCGATATAAGTTTTCGGAGTGCGTAAATGTTTAATAAGTAGCCATTAGCCTCTTGAATCCTCAGATATAGAAATCGCTCCGTTGCAACGTGAAAGAAGTACAAACAAACTTGAATATTAAGCTTGCATACTACAACCTGAGGGTTGAAACTCTTTCAAGTTGATGATTTTTCTTTTTTTATGTCATAGTCGGCAATGGAGCCGGTGGGTCGCCTGACGATAAGCGCCACCACCGGCCATGAACATTTTGAAAGGTGTGGGGCTCCCACACCGAACGAAACACAGCAGTATGCTATTTCACGCCGGTCGTCTATCGGGGTGTGGTACTTCCCCGGTGCGAGCTGGCCCAATTCGTGCCGAAGCGTGCTCGATTACCACATACATTTGTTTAAATGATTTGAGGATGGTAGAAACCTTTCACCTTTTTCTCTCCAAAAGAACCCTCCTTACGCCTTTACTTTCTAAAACATAACAAAATTAAGTCGTTAAAAATATACAATTTCTACAAAACGAATGATAATAAAAAATACTTTGCATGTCGGAGTATTTCTTCATGAATATACGAGGATCAAAATTTCCAATCTCTATATTATTATCCTTAAATTTTAGCAAGCGCTTATGGATTGTCCGTTAAAAAGCTATTTTATTGTTAATAAAACCAAAACGTAAATATGCAAAATAGTTTTTAGATTAATGTGGTTTGGCGCCATTTCTTGTTTAATTGGGTTTTACCTTAGCTGTCAGTTTTATTTGCAAACGCAGGTAAAATGGCGTTTTGTGTGACGCAGGCTTCGATCGAAATACCCCAATCAGGGATACATGCCACAGATATTAACAAAACAACGACAATTTCTCAGTATTGCAGTTATTTGTATGATAAATAATGTGTAATAATTTCTATGAATTAGATTTCGTCTGTAATTGAAAATTGTCCTCTCAATAAGTTTAGCCACACACAATTATAAACGTTTTTTTATTTGTGGTTGGCAACATCGATACAAGCAAATTTAAATTTGATATAAAAATGTATCAATTTATAGTCTTAAATTTAAAAATAAAATGAATCTTTCAAAGTTAGGTTATTTTGTCAATACATTTATTTATAATATAGTCTGACAGATCAGTACCTAATTTCTTTATACTTGTTTTCTTATAATATCTAATACATCTGTTTTTATGAAACATGTTTTAAAAAGGAAAGTAATGAAATCATTTTCTCCTAGCTCTGTTTATGTTTATAATAATATTTGTTTTTTTGATTATAACTCTCATTGTGTGACATGTATAAGATAATTAAATGAACCATAACGAAAACCTATTGATGTATAGAAATTATTCAATTAGAAACGCAATAAAAAAACATCACTACAATTAAACATTACATTGTCGCATTGTTATGATTGATTGAATCAAATAGAATTTCCGCCAATGTTCATCTCAGGTACAATCAGCGCTATCAACTCTTATCGGGGCGCCGAAGTGGGGATACGAAATGCTCGACTTATATTCGTGAAACCACCTCAGTCTCGACCAGTTGCAGTTGCGATCGAACGCGTACGTTCAAAATGTGTAATGTGTGTACTCGCGATACGCCGATACCGGCGCCCGAGAAGCCCAACAAGGCTCTCGAACGATTAAAGAAGAAACACAACATCATAACCGACCCCTGCAATGAAGAAAAGCAAAGGGAAGTCGCCTACCAACCGGACTTATTAGCTGTTTCCACGCAGTTTTCGAAAATTGCATACGATGCGTTCAAGGAGGCGATGGTGCGATTGCAAGAGACCAAGGCATATGTGTGAGTGTTCTTTTTTTTATTTGGAGTGTTTATGGCCAGATAACGGTGATATATATAAACTTTTTGCGATGTCTTTTTATTATTTTCGGTGGGAAAAATTATTATTTAATCAAGAATTGAAACAGCTGTCTTTCAATATAAAATGCAGTCGAATTATGTTTAATCATAACAAAAAATGGTTTTTATATTATGAAAATACAAAGTTAATTTTTACTATAGCATGATTATTGAAAATTGTATTATTAAAAAAAAATCAATTATAAACAGATACATTTTGAGGTATTCGGCGCAAATAACTATGCAATAATGTGACGTAAATTCTCGTATGAAATGTAAATAACCCTGAAATAAAACATTTTGTACTTACAAGAATTGGTCGTAAAAATTTAAGAAGTTCCCTGTTGTTTGTAAGACGTCAATACTTCCTAAATATAATTCGTACACATTATGACTAATTTTGTTTTGCCCTTTTCATAGCTATATACAGTGTTGCAATTACTACGACCAAAAAAAGGGTATACTAATTTCGAAATTTGAGAAACTATTTTTAATCCTCATAACGTATCTATACTAGAGCTGTAGAGTTTGAGCATAATTCAATTTTTATATTTTTTTCGTTACAAAATAATTTATCTGTGCTAAGTCAGATGTAGTGTACCTATTTAACTAGATGTCGACATTCTTATAAAATAGAATTCCCATTTTCTTTACTGCAATAGAACTTTATAGCACAGAGTGATGGTATACCCATTTAAAACGATCTATCTAACATATCTTAATATAGTTTTTAAATAATTGAATTTTTTTATGGCTGTCATTTAAAAATTCGTTTAAATTTTTGTTGGGACTATTTTTCTTTTCCTTTGACTCCGCACGCAAAGCCTGTAGTGTATGCTAGTAGGTATATATATATAAGCCTAGGTCAATTCAAGATATTGATTTTTAAAAATCGACTGTCATAAAATTTTACACATAACCCATAAGGTTTGTCTTCAGCAATAAATGTAACTATTAAAAGATCCATAATTTGTTTGAACAGTTCATTGAATAAATTCGTTCCGTTATAATGAGCGTTAAGTCTGATTTTTTATCAATTGGAAAGGATTTAAAACGACCTTGTTCGGCTGAATAAGTCTGTTTTCGATGCCTGTATTTGAGTTATATTTAAGTTTAGAATGAAGTTTTTTATGGTTTGATTTTATGCTGTATGAATGGTTGCCCTCTGACAAAAGTCGGTAATTTGGGAAGTAGTTATTATATTCAGTAACATAGTTTTATTATTGAATGATAAATTACAATCTTATTTGAAATTAAAATTATGATATCTTTTCCGCGGTGATCAAATTTAATTAATCATTTATTATATTTTTTTTTACAAAAAACTAAACCACCTGTAAATCGTCAGAAATATATGAAACTTAAATGAGACCACAGGGTTTGCATCAGCTTTCAAGTAGAAAATTATCATATAATTGTTTTTTTTTATTACATTAATTTAGGTTACCAATAAAATATATTTATTCTCTATAGAATAAACAAAATTAAAGAGGTCAGAAACTGAGCCAAACCAAGCAGGCCGAGGAACTGACGTTTTTGCGTATATTTGCACACAGGTTTATTTTAATAGAATAAAGTCTTGGGAAAGTGATATTATTTTGTTTAGCCACATCAAAGTAAGATCCTGTGCCGTTTAACTCAATCGGTTTATTTATTTAGACATTGAATCGTTTAATAACTTGCTATGTACACATTAGCATTTCGATAAGGTCATATAGGTTAGAAGATCTAAATATATTTAAATTCAAGAAACAACCAATAGACCGTCCGTAAAATGACAATAGAGTGTAATGACACACTTATATGTTTGATAAGTCATAAGTAACTAACTTACTATTTTATTTTTATTTTTAACGATTTATAACATTAGTGTTCATATTCTGATTAAAATTATATTACAAAACTACAACTTAGTTTTTGTTGAACCATTTCAAATCGACTACGAAGTTTCTAACAATTTCCTGACAGATTTTCACGGCCGTTGGCTTTATCAAAATAAGCGCAACTATAAGTACAGAGGTGAAAATTACGAGCGCATGTTCTTATAATAATATTTTCTCGGCTTTGTGCCAGTAGCTACATAATTATGAGGTATTTTCGTCAACTCTAGAAAAACAAACACTATTTACAATTAAATGCAAAACTTTGATACTTTGATTGTGTTTTCAAATTCAATAAACCAATGGCAATTAACACTTTTATCCTCAAGTCGTTTATGTAACAATTTAGCACGATATGAATAATTCTATAATCCAGTAAAGCAATGATACAAAAAATTGTGTTTCATTACAGCTCGCTATATAAAACTGATTTTTATCAAAAATTAATTTGAACAATAAATTCCATCCAAATATATTGCAGCACGCGAAATACAAAGTGCTGTTGTGAATCCTAAAATTCGTTCAAAAATAACCTGGAAACAGCCCAAAATTCTTTTATTTCTAGAATATCGTTCTTTGAAATTGCCCGCCAAATATTGTCTAATTGGCACCTGTCGCTAGATAGATAACCAATACTCTTAATTTTTTTCAATGACAACTTAATCATAAGCCGCTAAAGTATTCAAATATCCCATTCAGAACTATTCAAAGCAACCATACTGCAATCATATTCATAATTACTTTAATAAATAAAATATTGTGACTACATATTAATTCTTATAAACCTTGGCAAGGATATTTTTGAAATTACAGACCAAACGAGCACACTCATTCGCAGTCTCAGATGTTATAAAACAGTTACAAACGTCAATTGCCAATTAATACGCGTCCAAATGGCGTCCAATGAACCAGTTTTTCGTACACTTGCGAACAATTAGGTGGGAAGGTACCGGTTTGTGATTCCATT
The DNA here is from genome assembly GCF_012273895.1 of Zerene cesonia. Classification (NCBI taxonomy): domain Eukaryota; kingdom Metazoa; phylum Arthropoda; class Insecta; order Lepidoptera; family Pieridae; genus Zerene; species Zerene cesonia. The sequence continues at coordinate 1,015,392 of NW_024045135.1, read as the reverse complement.
CCGAAAACAGTAATGCTATGCGGATGTTAAAGAAAACTTTCTTTACAACAAATTGATAAAATGCATTTAACCAGAATGCTATTGAATTTCGTCTGATTATGCAAGTAACCTGTAATTAATACTGATGTTATGTAATAATCAATATTCAGTATTTAAATTATTTAAAAATGTCACACACATTATAGTCGTTTCATTCATCCAAGTGCATTTTATCGAAGAATATTTCATCGCAGGGCATATGGCAATAATGTTTGACTTTTGTTGATAAGACATTAGGCATCTAATAACGATTAAAGTTAAGAAAAGATTCATTACTAGCCGATAGTCTCTAAAAGACCGTCCTAATGAAAAAAGAAAGAAAATGATTAATGATATTCTGTATTCAAAATGTATCACTAACTATTAGTGGCATTTACCATTTTTCTATCCAACATATTACTGAACGTTTAAGATTAAAACGATATCTGACGGCGTGATCAATTCTCAAAGACAGAAAAATAGTTATACCTAGTCTCTATTTGTTATCAGGGCTCTCATCGTCTTAAGAATTTGCTACCCGGAGCACTATCAATAATTTAGATAAAATTGTTTACTGTAATATGAAACCAAATGCTTCCTGATCACATCTTTCCGTGTCCATAAATAGCTATCGGTTAGATACTGTCGACAAAGCTCCGATAGGCAAGACTTCCCTTTAGTCATCCTTTCTTATCACAAGCGGGTTTCTTTGTTTTTCGGTTGTTGAGTTGTACAGCTCGGTAAAGGAGACTTTTATATCGTCTATCGGTTAGCGTCTGTTTGTCGTAATAAAAGACTTTAAGACATTTAACAGCTCTGCTTTCGTTCACATTTGGACAATATCGACACTATCTCTTCTGTAGTTGGCTAGTCTCCATTGTTTTATTATATTATAAATAAAATTAATGTAAAGGTAAAAATTTTCACTACAATGTAACACTATAAATTACCAAGTATTATATCTTATGAGGTTAATTATTTTGGTCTTAAATGTTTAAGTTCTAAACCATGTAGCTTTTTTGCCCTTGACCAAATTTTGAATGTTCCACTTTTTAGTATTATATTTGTATACACATTAAGCATCAATCAAATATGATATACATAGCTGATAATAAGCAATCTTATTGAGTTTAATAACTTAGCTTATTAATTATGTACTTTAATTAGTTTTTTGATTGATGAGAGCAATGTTACCATTCCAAACTTCAAAAATGTTTTATTATAGTTAATATTTTTGGCCTTTATAATCTCTTACTTCTATAAAGCAGCACAAACTAATAACAGTTTAAATTATTATTTATTAAAGAGGTGTCCTAAAATAGTACTATCTTCTTCCGACGTTTACTTCTCTAAGGTTCTGTAACCATCTATTTACCAATATTCATTCATCATCATCATCACCCATCGTCATACCACTAGCAGCTGAAACGTGCATATCCGCACGTAGTGTGCAGTGTTTATACCATTGTCTTGTTACAGTAACTGAAGCGTCACGTGCACTCGATCATGATCTTTAAAAACATCAATTGCATTGAAATTAAAGTGTGTTTTGTCCGAACACGATAGTGCTCGTGTGAATCGGACCATTTCATTGGCAATCAGTTTCATGTCATCACATAAACATTTTATTCGGTTTTCAAACGACGTTTCCGAAAACGAAGGAGGTACTAAATTCAACTGTTTTTTTTTTGTTTTGAAGAAAGAAGTAGAATGACTTAAGAATCTGGAGTACTTATGTGAACGTCGGTAATTATTCCGTGGAAAAGATTTACTGATCTATCTTTTCGTTAAAACGAATCGTTAGCAAACAGTAATTTTCACCAACTGTAAAGTACGAGCTTATATTGAGCGAACAAAAGATGAGTTGCATCTTTGGCGTTCACTTCATCTAGATTCTAGATCAATCCTCTAGGGAAATCCCAATAACGCTAGAATTGTCATTAATATTGATGTAAAATGGAATTTCCAAAAATATTTTATCCTATTATCAATCGACACTGTGACATTATCTGAATTTAAGATTTTGATAAGTTCATGTCGCCAGCACCTGTTGAGTTAACGAACTTTATAGATATATTGAACTCTACTGGATCGCTTTTATCAATTTTTTAAGCCACTATTTGAATTTTATTGAAATGGAGATAGCCCAATCTTTCACACGCAAACTATTTTATTGCTTGCCTGTCAATATTTATGATGCTTTATTTTTGAAGCTAGACCGCCTCCTTGCTATAGTGGTTAACGCGTGAACGCAGAACCGAAGTTCTATTACCGGTAGGTAACAAAAAAAATCTCGGTCAGGCAGGACAACAGGCAGGAAGGCTAATCACCTAAGTATGGGTATATTTCAGCTCATACCTCCTTAAGGGATAGGACGATAATACTATTTTTTCCTTCTGGTCTTCCTGAAACCATCCCGGGTAAATTTGCGAGATAAAATCTTATGTCTCAAATCAAATCTAGATATAAGAAATAGATATTCTTCATCCTGTGATAAGTCGAAACTCAAATGTATCAGACGTACCAATATGTTAACATGACAGTAGATTATATATACAGCATGACTGATAAGGCGCAATCATGCAATTTTGGACTTAGTTACATTCATATAAAACACAAACTGGGTCTATGAAATTTTATCAATAGCATTGATTGATTACCATTTTATCATGCATTATCAACACTTTCTAAGGTATAGAAAGTTGTCACAATTACAAATGACAGCCAATATATGACAGCGCATTTTCTAGAGATATGTTTTAATAACTTCACCCACGATCATTTCATAACCGAAAAACGAAAGATATTAAAGCAAAGCGGAGACCAACTCCTCTTATTTGAAACCACACCCTTATTTTGACCAGAATTACGCATCCGAATATTTTATTTATGGGTTTACATACCAAACATTAAAAATTGTCCGAGAAAAAATTTTGCAGTCGTTCTTTCTAACTTACTATACTTACTTATGGCACACTATTACTTACTATATGGCACAAAAACTAAGTGTTTGCTTTTACCATTGCTGTCTTTTTCTTGGAATCGCAACTACTCGAATATTTGCGATATTGTGGTTTTTACCCCTTCACCAGTTAATGTCATTGACGGTTATGTCAACTAGACTTTCTTATAATAAATAGGGTATTTCCCAAAGACACCAAGAATTCTTGTCCGTGTATGCCTAACTATTGACTTAATATGATATTAAAGAAGTAAATCGTTCAAGTCACATCATAAAAACCTAAAGAAAGGTCTCCATCTGTAGGGAAGCTATTCTCGTCTAGATATAGACAAAAATTGTCGATTCAAAAGAGGGAGTTTAAAGAGTCAATATAATGGGCTGTGTAGCGGTTTTGACAATTTTCTCTAACGTGAATTCCCTTGTTCCAGCTCTACAACACCATAACCAAATCGTTTTTGCCTAAACAGCACTCAGTAATAACGAGCACAAGTTCTTACAAATACAATAGCTTCCTCAATAAGTATCTCATTAATTATCCTGCGATTATCGGTTAGCAACACGTTAATTAATCGAATCGATCCACCTCAATCAGCATTAAACTATTCGAAGCATTACATTTCTTTATAAATGGTACGAAAATTTATGTGCATTTAATTCAGCAAGGATCGATAATTGCACGCGATGACCTACATATAGCTGATAACGCGTATTATAATTGCTATTTATTACTTATAATTTCTTTATTTGCGGTGGGAAAAACTCCCCGATTACTTCTCGGTATATGTTTTTTTGTAATTCAACGTGATCAAGTTTTATGGATTTTATTCGCTAGTTTATTTTGCTGCCGCTAATCTTTCGCTATTCCATTAGGCTTCATCATTTAGTAAATGTGTTTAATTGCTTTAAGTTTTCCTTCATTGTATGAAGCCTCCAAATTTTTAAATATTAGATATGTATTTTATGTTATATTTGATGATTCCATTTTTATTACAACACGATGTGGGGAAACATATGTAAAAGGTCATATGCAAGTCACCGGTCATTTTTTATAACTGCAATTTGGACAAGTTTTTCACTAGATTTGGTCATGTTTTTATTAGTTAATTACAAAATTGCCTTGTTTGTCGATTTTAAGCACTAAATATTTTTTTTTATAAGGATACCTTAATGTTATTTTATTTATCTTAAAATTTTGTGTCATTAAATATAAATGCTGTAAAAAATTACATCCATATACAAAAAATGTACCTGTAATTAAACAGAAACGTCATTTAATACAATATCATTTAGAAACTAAATGCGTGCCGTGAAATCTTCATAGTACATAAACATAAAATCAAGACTTCGAAATTGCTCTATGATCTGTGGTTAGTCCAGAGATAATTCAAAGTTATCCGTATAGTCGAATTCAAATCTTTTATAAAGGGCAAGGTTTGGCATATAGCCATTTTAATACTTAGATTTATTATATTAGTCGCCAAATCATTCGATCAACGCACAACGCACCGCGGCAGCCCAATATTTACAAATTAATGGAGACTTTGAATGTGCCGTAAGTAATACATTTCCATAATATTTCTGACTGATTTCGCAATAATTCATATGCACATGCACAGTCTATGCATTGTGCAAAGGCACGGCATTCGATAAGTGAACAATGAATAGTAAATTATCACTTTAGTTTGCAACATAGTGATAAGAATATGGACAAATAAGTGCATATTATTATGAAACTTTGTTATTTATTTGTTCTAATAAACGTGAGCTACATCTTACAGTTATCTCGATGGAAATCATACCTAATGTAAACTCTATATCGATACATCGTGCTATTCAATAAAAAAATGTATTTTTTCGTCTTTTAATTAAAACCTTTTTACTCTTAGTTTAATAGCATTTCAATGCTTTATAAATGGAGAATATTTAAATTTAAATGATAGAAAAAATTCGGTTCACGGCCACTTATGATCCCACATCAGTAATCGAATTTCTTCCATTCTTTCGTTTTCATATGCCTAACGGGCACCTTGCTTTAACAAACAACAAATAAGAATGAAAACGGACGCGTGGTTTAATAAACAAACAATTTTATTGTTACACATTGCCACATTGCCCGCATTATAAAGCCCCTGTTTATTTTACTTTACACATAATTAAAATATGTTTATTTATACAGGGAATTATAAATAGCATTTTTAAAGCGTTAAACAGAGAGATATTTTTGGCGAATTGCATTAATGCGTTGTCCTTTTAGCCGGGTAATATAATAATAATTATTACTACACGTTTCTGTTCCCCCTCATAGCAGACCTTCGCCCTATTGTGAAGAAATTTGGGCTGTTGGCTTATCATTTTCTATGTATAGTAATAAGTATCATACGACTGAGGACAAGCAAGCATACTCTTATATACGAGTATTTCCATATTTTCTCTATCAAGCACCTAATACAAAACAAATATAACGAAATACACAGGTACATCTTTTGCAACAAGAGTTTAAATTCATTCATACATTTACCTCACTATTTCCTATCTAGTATTAATATTGTTTGAATAGAATTCAGGCCAGTAATGCCAATACATCGATTTGTTAGGTAATATTCATTAACAACCTTAACAACTCTGTCTAACCTACTTTCTACTTAACTGTTATTTTTTCACCTTATTTGATGAAATAAATGTTATAAATTAATGCGAACTTTGCTCAATTGAAAATGTTGTTTTCCCTCTTTTTCATTCGACCGAATGGCGAGTCATAAAAATTCAGTCGAAGCTGCAGGAACGACAAATTGCTGTTAAATCAATGTTTTGTGTCGTAAAGGAGAATGTACATTATACACAAATGGAAAAAATATACTAGGTTAGAATTAATATATTATGGTACGTAACATTAATGTAAAGGAATCAAGAAGAAGGAAATATGAACAGCAAAGCTTTGTAATTAAAAAATTAGTATCATTGTATCCGCTACACTTTGATATAATCTTTCATGTTATCATGAAGTTTTCATATTTAATGTAGACTTGCTTTTTGTAACAGCTGTAATAGCATTTAGACCGCTGATCTTAAATACATGACAAGAAAATAGGCAGAAATTTCAGTTTATACATCATTTTGTTGTGTGAGAAACCAATATTTTAAATGCAGTTTAAGCCGTAAGATAAGGCCCTTTATTCGGACCCACCAGATTCATTGTTTTTGCTACAAGCGCAATAAATTCAATGACGAAAGCAAATGCGCGCCAAATTGCAGTCGCTCGATTCGCGTCGGCCATTTTTTACCGCCCATTCAAGATTCAAGTTCAATAACAGATACTTAGCTCAAAAACTCGTTCCACACATAAAAGGAAATATAAATAATTAATATACAACTTACTTTCAATGTTCTGTGCTCATCTGCCGCTTGCTGACCAGAATATCGTGTCAAATATGATAATCTTTTTTTCTTTCCTAATCTTGCTTTTTCAGATAATGTGACTTATTTATATATTTTTGTTATCCACAAATTCTGCAACTCACAATAGTGAATTGCAGAAAACATTGCTTCTTATCAGGCGCGACTGCGCTTTCCATATGATTAAAAAAATCACGGTTTTGGGAAAAACACAAAAAATAGGCAACAGACTACTACTTTTATCTTTCTCTTTATCCATTAGATATTCATAATTTTTTTATTCTAATCGTCTTAGTGACATGGCTCAAATCTTATTCAACAAACACTCTCCTCTGTTTGTTTTGTTTACGTTAATTACATTATCCTACATATATTATAAACGCGAAATATAATATATGTAGGATATAAGTATAGATGGACGGATGTTTTTTACTCTTTTTCGCGAAAACAGCTAATCGTATTTGTATGAAATTTTGTAGTTATAGTTATAGTTATAGTCTGGATTAGCTCATAGGCTTTTCACCCAGGTACCACGTGAGTGACGCCGCGGTTTACAGCTAGTCTTTCATACGTAGTTCTTATCTTTTAATTGGCTTACCAACAAGACTGGTCTCTAAGCAAATTGGCGCCTCGGTTATTTTGTGTCACTTGTCTAGACTATTGTTCTCTAATGTGTGTCAATAGGACCCTTATCATTAGATACTGCTTCACTTAACAGGCACTCAAATCGAAGACATACTTCCAAGAACAATTGAAATCAGAGTCATGGTTTTATCCTACCCTTGCCTTGAATTTTAATCTATTTCTTTATCGTTTACGCCTTCGCAACAGGGTTATAATACAGATTACTAATTAGTTACGTTATAGGTATATTCTTTGGATATCTATACTAAAATTATAAAGAGAAAACTATTGTTTTTTTCGTATGTTTGTAACGTTTTCACGCAAGGGCCATTGGACCGATTTCAAAAATTATTTCACCATTAGAAAGCTGCAACTTTCCTGAGTTACATAGGCTATTTATGTACCACGGGCGAAGCAAACATTAGTATTTTATAAGCAAGCTTTTAGTTCATTAAATTTACGATTTCCCTCTACGGCCAGGTAGTCTGACGTAATTACAGTAATATTCGTAAAATTATGACCTCCGAAGAAGACCTTTTCCATATCCATCCGTCTATCGAAGTGTAACCAACGAAGTATTTGGCAAAATTCGCAATATCTTCAGTGTGTTATCAAACATGGTCGACGTGCTTAGTCTCACGTGGGCCATTCGATAGCACTAGTTCAATCAAAGGCATTGGCGCAATTTCACCGACCTACGTGATTACAATGGAAATTGCTTGTTGATTGACACAAATGTACTTCTATGTAGCGTAGAAACCTTTATTGTGGTTTATAATACTAACTACACATTGGCAGAATGTATGCAGATTCAATCAACTTCGGAATCCTGCTATTATAATAAGAATTGGTCGTAAGAACCGACGGTATTAAATAAATTTTTAAATCATAATCGATTTTACAATATAGGATGTTTTCATTTTTACTATTATGTCATGCTTTATCATGAAAACATGCTATTTTAAAAGAACAATATCGTCGGTCGACTAGAATAGAAGAGAATCTTTATTATTACAGTATCAGTGTCAGTCAAAATGTATGAGAGAAGTATCCCTGGTCTATGTCAAAATTGGCTGAACAAGAGCTTAAGATAAAAAATGGATTATCTATGCATCTGCCAATTGTGTCATAGATAAACTAGGTAGATACTTTTTATATACAAGATATATTTTATTATATATAATTACGAATCATCATTTCATTATGACATTAATTTTATCAGTGGTTTGAATATTTATTTTAATACCAATCGGTTTGTCAACAACATATTATGTTCATTGTTGATACATTGATTGTTTCTCAAATCCTATTATTTATTCAATACGTAATAGTAATAAATAGTCCTTACACTAAAAGGAAGATTCTATATACTATATAATATTTTAAAAACTTTCTCGTTACACTACAACCTGACGACTAAATCGAAATTAAAAATCAGATGTATTATAATACTTGAGGGAATGTCAAGCATCTTACGAAATGCGACGTAAAAAAAGTCTTAATCTGTATACATCGAATATTATTTCTTTTTGTTTATGAGTTGTAACCCAATTCGAGGCAAAGCATACGACACTCATATCCTGTAGGTAGACGATCTCATTACAGCAATGACTGCTCGCAGTACATTTACAAACATTGCCCCAAGGCCGCGATGATCACAAATTTAAATATTTACAGTCAGTTACAAAGGGCCATCAACACAAAATACATATTGGTCAAAGGCATTATCCATCTTGTTGTCATCTTTACAATAAGCAATCAGCTTTCAAGACTTAATTAGTAAATTAGTTAAAGGAACAAATTGCGTCAGACATCTTTAAAGCAATTTGTGTGTCAACTAAAAGTATGAATAATTATAGTTGAAAGCTTTTCGCGTTGCTCGTTACGTATATCAAAAACCAATAATCATCTTATTTCTCTTTCTATTATTCCAATAGAATAAATATTAAAATAAATTATATGCTAATAATCTAATCGAATTTTGCATGTCCTATTCATTATATGTACAATGCAAACTGATTCACATTTTGGGTTACAAGGGGTATCGTCATTTAAAATAATCCTCGTTTACAAATGAAATAGAAAACTTTACTATTTTTATTACTATTATGTTTGTAACGTTTTCACGCAAAAACTACTGGACCGATTTCAAAAATTCTATCACCATTAAAAAGCTGCAAGTTCACTCAGTGTCGTAGGCTATATATGTACTACGAGCGAAGCCGGAGCGAACAGCTACTTGTTAATAACAAAATATATGTTTCTATACTAAGTGGCTTAGCAACAAAGATGTAATAAATCATCACGCGCGGCTGTATAAACAACTTATGACGATTCAAAACTGTTATGTATCGAGATGTTTATATTTTAAATTCATATCTATAGGCTCAATGTCTTTGAATCTGTAAACACTCCCATATCGGTCTAACTAAGATCACGTTACACATAAATGGAAGGTAACTATCTGCTTTTGGTCTTTAGTCGCAAGTCACATGGCTCAAAGTATGAAATGAGTTTTAATGCATAGCATGCTAGGTATCAGAATACAAAAAACACAATTTAATCACAAAAATCAAGTAATTCCCAATAACTAAAGCTCCTGTTATTTATATTCGCAATACAGAAATTTAAAGATCAATTTGAAGAAAATTTCGTGTTCTATAGCAAATTGTTGTTCAAAACACGACTAATGCAAGTCAAATAAAATATAACACATTGAATACGTACAGTTAAAACAATACTTCTAAATCGAATGTTAGACAGTATCGTAGTCACACCAATAAATAATAAATCATAGACAATTGTAGTAATTGCTTCCATTGCTACAGATGTCGCATCGTCATCTCCAATTGTTGTTTTAATGAATGATTTATCTGAGTTTAATTATATTTAATTATTAAAAGCCTACATTTCAATAAAACAACGGCAACGAACCTGCATTAGTGGTACTCATGTTTACGGGCTCTGGTAGTCTTAACATCATTTGCTTGCTCTGAATTATAAATATCAAACAATGATAGAAAAACACTTTGATATTTATAAGAGGATCTCTGCATTTACTATGAATGACTTACACGAGATTGCTTTATGTAGACATGTATAATAGACCATTAACATGTCTTTGATCTATCTACTAATCATTCTAAACATGCAGTATGCGGTGATAATATCATATCTTACACGTGAAATAGACACATTTCCATTGATAAGTGCGAAGTTAAAACTATAAAGTCCAAGGTCTGCATGCATGGATATGCTGCACAAATAATTTTCTCGTGTACGTGGAACGAGGAATTTCTGGAAGAAGCTTCCTTTCTACTATACAATTCTTGATACTTTTCAAGATTTAGTGTGAGGGAGTCATCACAAAATATGGCCTATCACGCATTATTTCAAAGTTTTACCAATAACTGATAACATAAATACTGATTTTAAACCACTAACCTTTGCGGGCAACCAACACAGCATAGTGCGAAATGGTGATGCTAATTGTACGATAAATATTTGCATTGAACATATTCACATATGTTTGTGACGTAACTGTGACGTAGAGCATTATACGCGAACGTGTATTCTTAGCATCGTGTCGTGTTAATCGTCGTAAACCAAATAGGTCAATGATATCAAACGTCACTGCTGCGTAAAAATCGAATGACTGCTTTTTTTTATTTGCAAATTGCGCTTGCCGTTGTTTCGGATTTTATTATAAAGAAAATGTGACCGTTTGTAAAAAATCTCTGGAACATTTCTTAACGTTTTTTGACACTTTATTTATATTCTTCTATTGAAAGTGTTGGAGATATAAATTATTACATACTATTTTTTTTTTGTATAATGCATATTTTAATAGAAAAGTGATATTAAATTCGTACCAACTATAACCAAACCGAATCTTATACAATGTAAAAGCACTTCTATGTGGCTTTATCTGGTATCAATTATCTTACACTTTAGAATGTTCAAGGCTTTATCAATATTTTGTGATCATAGTATGAAGTATAGAGAGCGTCTGTTATCATAAATGGCATATTGAATAGGAGTGGGATATTTTAAGTGAATATATGTATGTTTTTCTTTGTTTTTTTTTTGGATTGATTCAAAGTTAATAAATTTAAAATAATTATTATCTAATTTTAATTTAAATTCCCTTTGAAAAGCTTAAAGTCTTTCGTTAGATACTTGGGTACATATAGAAAGTTTCGCAAGTTCAGAAGCTGTGTAGAGAAAGTGTTCATTCTTCGAGTTACTTCCAGGCGATAAGTTTCATATATACCTATTATATGCTTATTTAATTGTTGTTAAGGCAGTCCATATCACCTGTTTGAAATTGCTCTTGATATTTACATAAGACTAGCTGCGCCCCGTGGTTTCATACGCGTAAGTCCGTATCCCGTAGGAATATCGGGATAAAAAGTTGCCTATATGTCATTCCAGTTTTCCAGCTATCTACGTGCCAAATTTGATTGTAATCGGTTCAGTAGTTTGTGAGTGAAAGAGTAACAAACACACACACATCCTTACAAACTTTCGCATTTAGTATAATTAAATAAAGTAAATGTCACTCTGGACTACTACTCACAAAGTATTTAAATATCAAGTAACCTTTGTGACGGTTTATGCGTTTTGTGTACTTAAAAAATTTTTTTTTTTTTAACTTTATTTACGGACACGAGTTTTACATTAGCAATGTCAATATTACACAGACAAAGAAAACTTTCTCAGATTCTTTAAATGCCATAATAAACATAACAAAGTATGACAAATATTTAGTAGGAATATAGATAATAAGCAAGCCTCCTCTTTTTTTTATTTTTTTTATGGTATAGGCTAGCAACGAGCAGACGCGTCGCCTGGTGAAAAACGAAACACGCCGCCCATAAGCAACCACTTCGCAAGGAAGTGACTGTGTTGCTGTCATCAAATAACGATTGGGGGGTTGTTTTGGTATCTAAAATAAGGAAAAGATGCCTTGCTCCTCTATTATTGTCCTAGTATTGCAACCGCCTTATTCTCCACAGCATTGCAACGAAAACGTCGCAGCCGTTCCACATCTTGCTGGCTGCTCTGGTGGTAGCGGCGTGGCTGACTAGGCCCGGCTCTAGCGGCAGCCTGCGCGGCTGGCGAGCGCTGTATGTGGGCGCCGTGGCTACCCACCTGGGTGCACAAATATGGATGACTTTGATCTCTGGTAAGTCGGAATTTTATAGATATGAAAAAGAGATGTTGGTCGATTTTCATACCTTATATGCACAAAGTATTTCATGTGAAGCGGCCAGCCGTTTCGGAGGAGTATGTTAGTTTCATTTTGCCACGGGTATTTTGTATATATGTAGAGACGTTGCTTTTTGTATAATTACCGAAGCATTCAATGAATACATTTATTATTCGTAACATATACATAATTTATGATTTAATAATCGCATAAATTACATTCCTATTTTAAAGAATTTTCAATTCAATAGCTTTGCTATTTTTTCCGTTTTATTTATTCACGTAAAAATCAACCAACATTTCGAAATAGATTCCAAATAGTAAATTATTCCAAGGAACAAGAATCGCAGTGTTAAAAGTAATTCCAAGGTTAACCAAATAAAGGAGCCGAAGTAGTGTCCGCGTGTGGTCGCTTCTTGGAAGAGCATCGCAATTATTATATTCATACGCATATGTTATCCCCACGAAACGGGTTGCAATTGTAATTTTGTACTACAAAACAAATTACCTTCCATACATGTTAATTTGATGAAATGGGCTTGTATTGTATAATGATATTTTAAATAGCAAAGGAGACTGTTTCAACTGGCCAAATTCGTAGAAAGAGCATCAAATCGAAAACTTTTCGATAAAAACACGTAATACTTAAGACTTTCCAATTTTTACCATCAAATGAAATTAACAATCAATACGTACATAGAGGTAAATCTATATCTAACACTAATATTAGCAAATGTCTTATACCAATAGAAAGTCAAGTTATCTGTGAGTGTTATAGGCTACACTTTTATTTTCATCCCGGATCAATCCGGGCGGAACCAGGACGTGCGGTTATTAAATAATATATTTGTTACCCGTATAAACAACATCCTGTTAGCAGTTACGATATATCGGTCAAGTGGAGGAATTTGATCGCTTTAACAAGAACTCGAGTTTCAATGCAGTACATGTTGTTTGTTACTTTTTAGTTTATTTTAACACGTAAATTCAATAAAAATGTGTCGATTCTTCCTTATACATATGAATAAAGAAATCTGATGTAAAGAGAGAATGAGAGAGAGAAAAGAAAATCTGTTGTATCCTAACTAATATGGCTACCAAAATATGAAATTAGAGCTCTTAAGTGGATCTTTAGAACTCTTAAGGAAAGACTCTAGATAGACTTTTTTAATTTTATACCAGTTTTAAAAAAAGGAGAACGTTATCGAGTCAACTGTATTTTTTGTTTATAATCTAACCACATAACTTTTAACTGGGTGTACTGATTTTTATAATCATTTCTTTTTATTTTTAAGCTGGTGCCTGCCATGCAATGGGACCATCCATTAAAAATTTATCTATTTTCGAATGTACCAGTTTTCTTGAAACAATTATTAAATTTCGTTTTATAGTTCTCAAATAAAATAGCTCACAATATTTCCAATGAAGTTTATGAGATAGAGAGACAACCAATTTTCTGGAGCCAATAATTTTATACACAATTAGGCCTTTTCTTACATAATGAAACGTAATTAAGAGTGTCTTAATTAATTCTTTGGAACCTCCATGTACGGGAAGCTTTAAAGCGAACTTAGCATATAAATGTACCCATATAAATTTATGGCTGGTAAATATTTCTGTTTGTAAATGTCAACCACATTGTTTTCGACATTCGTAATTACAGCAGTTAAAACATAATAAAATAAAACCACGTTACTTATATACATATTATATATATTTAACAACGCAATACTTTTATACAAAAAACGTACCGATAGACAGTCATACACCGACGTCGATTTGGGGGGACTCCCGATCCTAGAATTTGACAACAATTACAAACACAAAAAGAATCACGTCCATTACACCAAAATACTTAAATTCAGCTAAATAATTTTGAAATTACAAATTACAAACACTGACAAAAACATTAATTTCTAAGGGTATTAAGATCCTCTCGTACTTACCTATGTTTGAAAAGATCCCTCTGTGTTCCTTGTTACGACCAATTAAAAGTTGAAGTGTGCTTGTATGCTACTATTAAAATTATGACTAGTTCTATTAACAATAATTATTGAATATAATTGACATTCAATATAATACCGTCGTGCTGTAATAACTCCAATTGACTTAATGTCATTTAATACCTTTTTATGTCCATATGATTTTCTTTTTCTTTTTAAAGATTAAATGCTTGGTTTAATTTAAGATTTAATCTAAGGGTTATGAAACCCTTAAACCAAGTCTCAAGAAATGTTTACTAACAAATTTCTACAGTTTTTGGCATTTTCACGAATTTTCTGCAATAACTTAAATTATGTCTATGTAAAACCTCGATTTTGGCTCTATTTATTATGATATAACGTCATATTTCCCCAAATAAACGTTATATTTCCCCGCCAATTCGCAATGAGTATATAATTCGATTATAAAATATCCAAGAACAGTAACAATACTTGACTAAAAATCGTTTGAAATTCACTTACTTATGTCATAATGAATTGACACTGCATATGTGTTATACGCTTGCGTGTGTGTGTTCCCGCGTGTATGCGTGTGTTAATGCATCCGTCATTCAATGTAGACGTACACGCACTCACAGCCCCTAGCAATTAAAATCCTGTCAAATAACATCAAAGGATAGTTTTGAAGTAGATATTTAATCACCTAGACATGTGCATCGTTAGTTGTTACATAGAAATGTTTCGTCAACTTGATATATGGATTATAGAAAGAAACAATATGATATAATATATGCGCCTTGTAATTAAATTAGGTCGAGCGTAATTTGTATGTTGATTAGTTTGTCAACTTCAACCTAACTCAAACTCAAAACTTAATTCACATAAGCTATTATCTATCACGACTATATACGACTCTTACACTTACGAGTGCTGATACATTATAATTTATACTTCCTAAATATCAGAATAACTAACAATATCCTGCATTAGGCAAGTGTTCTGACATTATAATATTTTCCGTCTATTGTTTTGCCCTTCATTTAATTTCATAGTGAGCGATGTGACATTGAATTTGCAAACAATGCATTCGATACTTTCTACTCGATGGTTAAATTTTACATCCGTGAATGGAACTGATGTGAAATAAGTACGATAATTTAAGTACATAATTTAGTAAACAAATTTCGGTATAATATATCACTTTGTTTGTATCAAGTATAATTTGTTTTTAGTTAAAAACAATTATGGAGATAGGTTTTTATGCGAAATCCTACTAATATTATAAATGCGAAAGTTTGTAAGGATGTGTGTGTGTTTGTTGCTCTTTCACGCAAAAGCTACTGAACCGATTGTAATGAAATTTGGTACGTAGACAGCTGGACAACTGGAATAACATATAGGCAACTTTTTATCCCGATATTCCTATGGGATACGGACTTATGCGGGTGAAACCGCGGGGCGCAGCTAAGAATGTATGTCTAAGTAAAAAGTAGACATGCGTAGAACGTATTTATACATAAACATAATCAACGATAATTGACATGCAGTATAAATAAATCTACACAATAACAATAAACTTGTTCAAATAAAACGATTTTCCCACAACTCAAAGCGTACTAACGCCGCTTCAGTAAATAGTAAATACATAATAAATAAATATATGCACATTTTACGGCGGTGCTAATAGAGATCAGTATTATTAGATAATGTTATTCATTAACAAACAGGAAATAGGAAATAGGAAATATCAAATCATTAATAATTATTTGTTTTTTTTTTATGCGTCGATATAGGCCTCAGTATTTTTCTGACGTTTCTTTTTTCTCAAAATATTCCGTAAAAATCAATTTCGCAATTATAATCTACGCATTTTAGCACATTCGTCTGCGTTTATCGACGCGAGATAAAAACGTTATTTTTGCGTAAACACTTGAGACTGTTTATGTGGAAACATTTTAGATATTGATTCGATCAATTTCTTACAATCCCTTGTTGTAAGATTTATTGTATTGTATTAGTTATACTAGCAACTCACTCCAGTCTTCACTTCTTCACTTCATCACTTCGCATAGGTACAATGCTGATACCATATTCCAAAGAGTAGATTAATGTACATATTTCCTACAGAATGTCTTTTTTAACAACGTTAACAACTTCTTTAGTCATTTGGTCCGTCGCAACCGCTATGTCCGCGCATTTAAAATCTGTAATATCTTCAATAACTCATTCAAATTACATGCTGTAAACGGTCATATTTAAGAAGCTGCCAAAACTCTAACCACCTCTTTCTCTCGCAGGTATCGTGCTATACTTCTCTCTCCCTCGCCACGAGTTCGGGCGCGTGCAGACCGTCCTGTTCCCAGTGTACTACGCCTTCAACGCCGGCGTCAGTCTGCTGGCTGTACTGGCATACTTCCGTACGCAATGCCTCACTCACTTTGTTAACACGTCCTGGATACAGGTAATTTTTTTTTATATTATCTGTGCTTATTGCGGTGATGAAATTTATACTACCTAAGCCGACAAACCTTCTTCTACCATCATGTAATAAATGTTTACATAATATAACGTAAACATGTTGCGGTTGCAACGTGAAGGAAGGACAAACCGACAATTTAGCTTTCTCCATTTGTCTAGTGTATGTATAAATTTTCATTGCATTATATTCTGTCCATAGTTAACTCCATGAAATGTCTCTCCAAAACAGAAAACACAAATAATTTGAACTCAAAAAAAAACTTTAACAAAATTTTCGCTTCAAATCCAACAAAAAAAATTATCCATGCAATTAAAAAAACGGATACCGCATTTTAACCACGATTATTAAAATTATACGCCATTCATAAGCTCATTAATCATGTTTACACTTCCCTTTTTTGCTGACGTACTTTTAAATAGTCTCTCGGCGCCAGCAACCTTGCACTTTTCACGACCTGACCTTAATTAACTGAATGGATTATTGCAATAAACACTTGGATTAAATATTGCACGGCAAATCGGTTTCTTTTCATAATATCCGGCAATTTCAAAAGCGTGACGTAGACTAAAAGCTTCCGATTTTCTTATACGCCGATTGTACTTAATATATATAATATATTATATATTCAGCTTTCTACAACTGAGAATAAAATGATAAACGGAATTGGATACAATTATTTTGAACATGAGAGGCACCAGTATTGTAATAAAAAGATTAATAAAAATCGGTTCACCCTGTAAACATTTATAAGGTAACAAATACAAAACAGTTCTAATGATAACCTTCTCTCTTTCAATCGGTTGAAAGTTGGGCTAAACGATGAAAACATATTTTTAGTATATTTGTTTCTCTTATCAATTTATTACAAATTTTCAAAAGATTATAATTGTGTGTGCATATGTATGCATTAGTATACACAAGGTCATATTATGGGCAATTCTACATTGAATAAAATACCGTTAACTTTACAATTAAGAGTTAACTGAAGTAATCATATATTTAGTACCTAATCCTTTTGAAATGCATTTGCAAATAAATTTAGCTGACTTTACGACGTCTTATTTACCAAGTGAGTAATTTAAGTTCTGCAATAAACTTTACAAAAGCTAATAATACTTCATTTGCAATATGAAGGTTGGTTATTAAGATTTATTTGCAATTCTTAAAATTTGATTAACGATATATCACAATGATACCGAGTTGTAATATATTTAATAGTATAGATCTAAAAATATATACTTAATAATTCTTTATGTTGGCCAAGGCTGTTATTCAGCGAATTATATTATTTTTACACTTGAATAAAGGTGCATCCACAGTCTCAAGGTCGAAGAATGGTATAGCACACTAAATTGAAATATGACATTTGCACGAAAATTTTCGTATTTTATTGTAGCACGTATGTATATGAAAGTGATTTTATATAAAATATTGATGACCAATAATTGGGGGTAATGATTTATATGAATTATGACATTTATTCTGTTATTGACAGTCAGCGCGCGCTTTTACGTGTAACAGAAAAGTTAAATGTCAGTTATTTATTAGGCAATGCTTTTTTTGTGTGAACACACCGTTATTAAAATTTGTTGTACACAAGTCTTATTTCTTTTGCCAATAGCCAACGATGCAATTATTTAACAATTACATAATTAAAGTTTTTACGTCACTTTTAGCTGATGTGAACTGCAACAACAAAATTTAATAATGACGATTGATTAGTCATTTAGCAAGGAGCATATAAAAAATTGTCGTAGACATTTTTCAACTCATCAGTTACAAATAACAATAAGAATAAAATATGTACATCGTACACTTGTGTAATAATCATTTTATCACTATTTTCTTAGACGTTTACTTGTTATTAAATTCACGTTAATTTGACCCCTAAAACACAAAGGATTCCGATGACCTCTTCTACTTCTACATATTATAAACAAATTTTCATTGCCCATTTATGTAACTGATCACTATGTCATGAAAACAATTTGATAATCCAATAACTTAGTTACAAAAGTGAATGACTGAAGTAGTAGTTAAAAATAAATAAATAAACATTTATCTTTTATTGCAGCTAGCACTACTGCTAGTAGTATTCAGTATTGAAGCGTATGTCCGCTTCCGCTTGGTCGCGCCGATGCTTCGCGCCAAACATGTCAAAACTCAGATGGAGGAGGCAGCCGGTGGTGGACAAGAGGTAACTAGTCTTTTATCGTGTTGAAAGAGAGCCGATTACGACTTTGCCAACAGCTAGAAATGAATTTAGGTGTTAATGTAAAGAAATAAATAAAAGACAGTTTCATTCAATATTATAGATTTTAATCTACATATTCACAACTTCCGTAATTGAACATAAACAACATTTTTGAAACTCTTGTTATGCAATTTTGTTCGTGTTATGACTTTATCTATATTTATTCACTTGTTTTCAGATCGGCCGCCTTTTACTGGGCGAGTTGGCTCATTGTCCCCGCTACCTTCGCGTCTTGAAGACTTTTAGGACATACCACTCCTCCATCGCCATGGGCACCATGATCACTCTCGGCTGTTCCTTCTACTCGACTATGATCATAGTTGACTCCATGTGCCAGTGAACATCGACAAATTAAATTTCAAAATCCTTGTAAAAGTATTAAGCAACTGTATGTTATCTGTTGCCAATATTATTTAATCTGTAAACAGTTCTAGCACTTGTCTTTTAACTCCACTTGAATATATCTTAATAATCTGTAAAATTGTGTTTTCTAATGTAATTCTATGTAAGAATTATTATTTTTGCAACTTAGACTTTCTCAAAACTATCGAATAATTATAACTTTATTAAATCTTCCCGCGTTTTTCTTTTCTTTATTCCAATCTTAAAAATATTTTAAGACTGTAGGAATACGAATTTAGTTTGAGAACGTTTAAGTGTGCATTTAATTA
This sequence comes from Zerene cesonia, assembly GCF_012273895.1. Lineage (NCBI taxonomy): Eukaryota > Metazoa > Arthropoda > Insecta > Lepidoptera > Pieridae > Zerene > Zerene cesonia. Next base: position 995,837 of record NW_024045135.1, on the reverse strand, counting down.
ATGCAATGTTTTATTAGTTCCAGCCAGGCTGTGAAGTCTGTTTATTGATAGTATGATTATGATTATTAGTTAGTAGAAATTAATGAATTGACTTGAAAATTGTATACGAAGCGCTGGTCGCTTATTTAATAAGAATTAGAAAAATTTAAAATTTATACAAGCATCATAGGAATTGAGATATAACGTACCTATATTCACGTAATTTTATTCAAATATCTCAAAACCTAATGAATGCAAATTTAAATAAATTTATAAATTATGAATAACTTTTAGTCTTACGGCACTTGTATTCTTGCCATTTAGCAAATTTAGTGTCGTTATATTTATTGGACGCAGCCTATATCAGTTGCTTGATTAAAAGCCGTATGTATGTCCTATGAACTTTTACACTGCCACAAAATAGAATTAATTTAGTAAAAAATATGTAAAATATAAGTTTCAACAACAATCAACTTGAGAAGCTCCTTCTTTTTGAAGTCGATTAAAAAGGTAACACACACGCAAGGTTTCTGATTCTGATTGTCAACTATGTTATAATTTAAAATAATTCAACTTTCTCTTTTTAACCAATATAAATACCATAAGGCGACTACGTTTCTGTGATATGACGATGAAAAATTATTTGGACAATAGGAACTAATATTCATAGTACTACTATATAGATCTTATAAATGGAAACAGGAATGTTGTAGTAAATTATTCTTACACTAACAGTTATTGTAGTGTGTGGTAGAGAATTTTTTCAACATCTAGTCAGGAATAATCGTGTGTGATCGTAAAATTGCAGTATTACTATTGCTTTTAATGAAATCTGCTGTACACGTTCTGTGCATTGTTCTAATAAGTATATAGTCTATGGCAAAATGGCGGATTTTAATGAATTTGGTAGGTTGAATGAATAAATTTCCAAAAATCTATTTTTTTAATCAAAAGTTTCTTACCATGTTTAAACATTTATGTTTGTTCATAAGCTAACAATTATTACACAAGTTTTCTGTGAATATGAAATAAAAAATTCATTGGTTTTACTTTTCTGCCATTTGTCAAATATTTTACAAACACACGATCAAGCAGCTTGAGCCATAGCTCGGATTCGTTATTAATATAATTTTCTATATAGACTAGATTTAGGTACAACCGTTAAGTGTGTGTAACTTGTGTATAACATTAATCTATTTAAATAGATTTAACGATGATCTGAATGTTTATGTAAGTTTTTTTGTTATTTATTCGAAAGAACCAAGAAAGGAAAATAAATAATGAAAAAAAATATTTTACACAGCGTCGTTTATTTCGCAGTCAATATCAAATTGACTGTCAGTTGCCTTTAAAATTAAGTGAATGTGTAATGTCATATCAGTATTACAGTACGTATTTAATTAAATTATTGTATAAATTAAATGTTATAAAAAAAACAGAGAAACAAAGCTAAAATCACAAATAACATAATACTGTGCTCAAATGAAATCTAGGAACCTTAATCTTGAATATTCTGTAAAAAAAATATGTGATAATAATAAATTAAATTATCTTTTAAATAGACCCAGACTCAAATTCTAGAGCTACATCTTCATTTTGAGGCTTACCGCATACACAACCGTTTTACTATACTATTTCAAATAATATTTATACACAGATTTGAAACATTTCCTCTCAGTACACTTATTTTATCTAATTGTGTGCTAAAAATCTAGATTCATGATATACCACAGCGTAATTTTTTTCAATAAAGAGTTTTCGATTCGTAAATTTGTTAGCAATGAAATAATTCGAGTCCATATTTTACAACGAAATTCATAAAATACCGTTCATCGATACCCATATTTGGAAGTGCAGTGAAGCATTATGGTTTCTGAGCGTTCGTCAATTAATTACGCCTGACGTTTAAACAATATTAAAACGCATGAATGCACATAAACACATATTATGTGGTGCTCTTGAGTTGTTTAACAAGTTTATTGAATTACCATAAAATTTAAAAAGTGTTTCAAACTACATGAAAATTAAACTAAGTACATAATACTACATAATATTGTTACTATTAGCTTCGTATTATTATGCAAGAAATAATATAATGATCAAATTACACGTGTAGGTAGTATAATATTTATTTATTGATATTACTACCATCAAATTTCCATGGTAAAAAAAGTACTAAGATGAGACATAACTTTTAACGCAAATTATTAAATCTATTTTGTATAATGAATTAATGTGTGGATTTTTCATTTCACTAAAACCACCATAAAATTGGTATCAATTATTTATTTATAATAATTCTATACTGCTATAAAGATGGGTAACCTAGGCACATTTGTGATCTGTTCCAAACTATATAGCTAGTTCCTATTTCATTCACGTCACAAAATTTTAATTATAATATACTCTGTGGTCGAGGTGACAATTGACAGCTGACACCTGACAGAGACAGGAAACAGCTGGTATTTGTCTGAAATTTGCAATGGCATTACGTGTTTTTTTACGATTTGCCTCTGAAACTTATTATTGCAATACACGATGAAATCAAAATTATCAACAATCGCTTGTTCTAACGTTTTATCAGTGAGTTTGCGTCGTTTAAATCACAGCAACCATGTTATTCTTAGGTAGATCTACCAAAACAGAAACCATGAAGTGTGCTTGGAAACAGCAAATTGAGATGAATATCCTCTTGGATCGATGTAAAACTGTGGTAATTTTATCTAGCATTGTGTGTATGTTTGCGGCTGTCATAACGTTGCACAAGATCCTTAGCCATGATGTGAAACTTATCAAACCGTTTGCGCCCATACCAGCTGGATTATACGGAAACTATCTTGAGCCCTTTGTTGGAGAGCCTCCGCCTTCTCAGCCTAAAACATACGACAAAGCGCGAGATGCGGAAGCTGTTGTCTCTTTAAACGCAGCTCTGGACATGAAAAAACACGGCAAAACTGATAAAGCATTAAAACTATTTCAACATGCATTTGCACTGTCACCGAAACACGCTGATATACTCAATCACTATGGAGAGTTTTTGGAAGATACCAAAAAGGATATAGTGAAAGCCGACCAACTATACACTCTAGCCTTAACAAATTATCCAGATCACAGTGGAGCACTGACAAACAGGCAGCGAACAGCAAGCATTGTTGAGAATTTAGATCGCGAAATGTTACGAAAAATTGATGAAAAGCGAGACGCGCTGCTATCAATACCAGAAAATGATTCTGCTTTATGTAGAGCTAAGAAAGAAGCATATTTCCAACACATATACCATACTGTTGGTATTGAAGGCAACACTATGACGCTACAACAAACCAGAAGCATTTTAGAGACAAAAATAGCAGTAGCCGGTAAAAGCATTGATGAACACAATGAGATATTGGGTCTGGATGCTGCAATGAAGTATATAAATGCTACATTATTATATAGAATGCGAGACATTACTATGGGAGATATATTGGAGATCCATAAGAGAGTCCTGGGGCATGTAGACCCAGTGGAAGGGGGGCATTTTAGAAGGACACAGGTGTATGTTGGAGGTCACATACCTCCAGGGCCTTTGGAGATACAAGGTCTGATGACACAGTTCTTGGAATGGCTTAATTCTGAAGACGCATTAGAGCTACATCCTGTGAGGTAAATATCTTAAAATTAAATTTATTTGCTAAACTCGTAATTAAAAATACGTCATTTGGCATTTTATTTTCATGTTATCCATGTGCATTATTATATATTCTGACCTAAAGTTTAAAGAGTTTTTTAATTGACTAAATTAATAAAATACTTATTATTATGTTATTCAACAAACCACCTAAAAGGTAACTTTCTTCTGGTTATCTATGTAAGATTTTTTCTGTTTTCAACACAAAATTCATTATTTTTCAGATATGCAGCTCTAGCACACTATAAGCTAGTCCACATTCACCCATTCATAGATGGCAATGGCCGAACCTCTCGCCTGCTGATGAATCTACTGCTAATGCAGGCTGGCTATCCACCAGTGATTATTGCCAAACAGCATCGCCACTTGTACTATCAGCACTTGCAAACTGCCAACGAGGGAGATGTGAGACCTTTTGTCAGGTAGGTTTTAGAGCTCAAGAGATGAGTGCAATATACTTTTTATAATTAGGCACTAAATCAAAATGTACATAAAAATTTTTGTCCATTTCTATTCAATTTTTATAACAAAATGACTGAATTATAGAAATGAACCTACAGTCATATCATATCTACGGTTTTAAATGGTAAAACCCCGCCACATTGATCTTATTTAAAAATAGACATCTGAGATCTGCATATGAAAGAAAATATTTTATAATGGTGTATCTATGAATAAATAAATTCCTTCTAATCCTACTTACATTGTAAATGCGAAAGTTTGTGAGTATGTGTATGTTTGTTACTCTCTCACAAAAACTACTGAACCGATTGCAATGAAATTTGGTACTTAGATAGCTGGACAACTGGAATAATACATAGGCAACTTTTTATCGCGATATTCCTACGGGATACTGACTTACGCGGGTGAAACCGCGGGGCGCAGCTTGTAATGAATGATGCGTCCATGTTTCCGTAACTGGACGATAAGTGCCTGCGTAATTTTGTATGAAAGAGATAGATAGAGGAGGTGCTCCATACATAAATTTTCCACATTCATTTTCCTTGTGATATTTATCTGTTATATCTCTGTAACGTTATTAGATCCAATACATAACCAGATGACACCAATTATAGATAATTATTGCCCATACCAATTTATCTCACTAGCTCACGCGCTAATACGGCGGAGTATAAATAAATGAAATATAAATGTATGAAAATGTTGTGTTTATGATTTTTTTTGACGTGACAACGTCTTAAATTAGGTTGCGGCTCGGAGTCACTCATGAAAAAGTGTAACGCCCGGTAACGTTACGATGAGTCACCGAACTATGATCGGTCCGCCGCGCGCGCACCACTAGAGAATTGAATCGGCGCGTGCTTGTGTCTCTGTCTCTGTCTTTTTAGTAAACAAAATATATTTTCTATAGTTAAAATTTGTGCAATTCTTATTTTCATTCAATTCCTTGTTCCTATTGTGCAATTTAATAATATTCATATCAATAAATACTCTACCGAGAAAAAGACGTTGTCACGTAAAATCTTCGCCCGTAAAACCGACTTTACAGGCAACCATTTTTTATCTTAAAATCACCACTATCTGCTTGTGACCCGTCAAATTCGCCCATTTTTAGGATAAGACTAAATGTTTTAATATACAATTAGTATCACAATGCAATATCAAGAGTATATTTCATCAAAGTTTGTGCAACAAAGCGGAGGTGAAAATCATCAGAATGCGAAGGTCAAATCACGACCACCGGACGTTACCTAATAACGATTAATACCTAACGTAAATCCTTTTATTATTTATAACTATACTTAGAATATAGTCTATAATATAGTATTTTCTTGTTTGATTTTACGCGAGTATTATACATGTAGAAATTAAAAACTTTTTAACGAATTTTGATCGCGATTTATTCATTATATTATTAACTCGACGTTTCGAACACTACAGCGAGCGTGGTCACGGGAAGACTGTATATAATAAATCTATATAAAATTCGAATTAACTTTACTTACCGAATGTAGTTGCATAGATGGTAGATGTTATAAGTATCTTAAACATTCTTCTCGAAATTTGAGCGTGCACATATAATGTTTAGGTTAGGTTAAATTATTTTTTGTACTTATTACTTACGAAATATTTCAGATTCATAGCGCAGAGTACAGAGAGGACATTGAACCTATACCTGTGGGCTACAAGTGAGTACAGTCACATGGTCCCCGCCATCGGTGAGCCGCACATACTGACCGGAGAAGGATTTGAAGATCTGTTGTAACTACACTCATATTATAAAACGTAAAGCATATCAACCCTAAAAGTGTGAAATTATACGTTAAATTGGCAGTGTAAGGTTACGATTACATTTTAAAGGATTTATGATTAATTTTAATGGGGCCTTTTAGGAGGACCGACATTATCCTTGTGTATGAAGGTTTACAATACTAATACATATTATTTATTTCTAATCTGGAACATTTAACAAAATATGATATCCTTTTTCCTTTTATGGCCTTATCTTTTTAATTTTATGGCCGGATTTACCACTTGCTCATAATGTCCTAATAAAATTTTGACGTTTATGTCCATAGATAATTTCTCATTTTAACTCCCAAATACAGTCTTAACAGAACATAATTATAACTATTCTTTTATAAGGTTATTCATATTAACTTTCCATATGCGAAGTGTCATTCTTTAATAGCATCACAAAAAAAAAAGTTATGTACCTATTGTCAATCTCCAACGTTTTTGGCGGTAAAAAATCGAGAACTAATTAATTAGTGAAAATTTATTTAGTAAAGTAGTAATAATTTATAAGTTGGTTCATAATTTAACCACTCTTGTCAAGTTGGTATCACATTTGAAGTGGATTTTTATTTATGCAGTAAATTAGTATTATTTTCCTTGACTGGCCAAAACTATGTTCCGCGGGCAGGCATCATCATGATATAGTCAGGGTTTGTAACTTATTCAGTATTTGATAATATATTTCTGAACTTTACTCAAAAGTGTATAAGCGATTTATAATAATCGCTTATTATTTTCTTATATTATAAGACATCGGTTTGTTAAGTTACATTCATTTTGAGTTTTGACTCTGAATTTCTTTGTGCACTATCTCACCGATTGTATTACAAATTACTGTTACTATTCTATAGCTTTACTAAGAATGTGGTAGGTGTGTAAATATTGTATAATTGTATAGTTCTGTACTACTACTCTTATTGGTAAATTTGCTGTGATGATTTATTTATTACATGTCTTACTTAATAAGTGTAATAATATATTTTTTTAATTTGTTACTTACATTTAATTTGTTATACCTGTAAAATTAATTTATTTTTCATTCAAAAAAAGCGCATTTATTATAGTACAGCCATCATGTCATGAATCAAATATCGTCTTCCATTTGTAAAACTGATCATTTCCATACTTTTGTAGTACAAAATCAGTGTGTCTTAATAAATTATTGCAAATTTAATACTTTTTTTTATACGTCTTTAACCATATGTAATATAATGTTTATAGATATTTCTCATGCGTTTGTTTGTCGCTGAACTCCTCTCAGCTCTGCACCGATTTCATGATTTTTATTTGTGTTCAAGTAACTTTTGAATACGAGCAACGCCGGCACCAAATTCTGGATTATAAAGGAGAAATGTCTTTTAGTTCTTTTGTTACGATATTACAAAAACAAACCGATGCACCAATGTGAAAATTTTACATTATTTTAATGTATCGACTATCCTTTATTCGTCTCCGTGCAAGTCATCGTTTTCAATTGGAGGTCGAGAGTTCAAATCTAAAATTCCCTATGAAAATCCAAATTATCTTAACTTTATCACAATCGTCAGTGCATCAATCGGTGAAAAAAAAAACATGAACAAGAAAATGTGGTCCATAACCCACATATAGGCTTGTCTCTCACAGAGGGTAAAAAAATATAGCGATCATTTAGTTGTGAAAAATTTTCAATAAATAATTCTGTAAATATTATCAATGTATGATAAGTAGTAATTTTTGCATTAATTTACCGGAGTTAATTTAGTTAACTCCGGTAAATTAATGCAAAAATTTAATTAGCAAGTTAAGGCTAAAAATCAGGAATACAAATAAAATAGCTCATTCAATTTCGATTAATTTATTATAATGTGCGATGTTAAAATATGTTTATTACAATAAAGCATTTCAACTAGTACGAGCGCCTCGACTCTCGCCGCACCTCGCATCCCACACTTTGATTTTCACTTCTATACAAACCAAAAAAAATTCATCAAGGCAAAACTTAGTCGCTATCCATCGAGCCATCAATCGGCCCTCACAAAAATCATATTTTCAAGGGATTTCAGTACAATCAAATTTCGGACTCTGATACAGAGTACCGCTTACGTTCTTTATTTATTAAACAAGCACTATCTAATAACTTTATAAGCCGTAGTATACATAGGATCCACCTCTAATATTCTATGGAGGCGACACCGTTATATCTAACACCATGTCTCGCATTTAAAACACATTTGCTACGTCAATAATAAACAATTGAAATATGATTGTAATTTATTCATTTTATTGAAAGCGTTAAGAGGGAGTTTCAAGCAAACTGTTAAATAATTAATAAAATTAACTACATATGAATACCGTGGCCTTAGGAGGCATCTACAAAAATACTTTTGTAAGCACCAGTTTAGAATGAATTTATAGACACATATTATTTTCAAAACATTACACAGACTACCAAAAAATTAACGTTCAGAAGAAAATTCTCGCAATTTACAATATAACCTATAACAATTGTTATCACAAAATAAGTCGTATTACAAAAATAAACGAAAATATAAGTAATGACTTTAACTTAATTAGTCTTTTCAAATGTTTTTCTATTTTTAATTTAATGACATGTTTTTACTATTTTTATGAGTGATCCTAAAATAAATGACGTAAAAATGATTGCTAACAATAAAAAAACATCTGTGTATAGAAATTTACTTCACCGGCTCTTGTCAGTTCACAATCCACGCAATCCCAAAATAGTCGATATTAGGAAGTCATGTCGAATAATGGAAGTTTATTTTTTAAATATATAAATAAGCGATTGTGTGTTAAAAATACGATAATAAGATAACATATGGAAATCACATCTTAGTAATTTGCATGAGTCGTAAAAATTGGACCGACTATGCCAGATCTCTGTTAGACTTAAAAGCAATCTCTTACGAATAATCTCGAATTAACACCACCGACATAATAAATAGAAATTTAACAACAACAAGCCTTCATAGCAATAGATATGTTCTAATCAACGACTGGGTGATTGGCTCAATGTAAGAAAGAAAATCTATACAAAAAAAATATTATTTTACAATAGAAATAAACATTTAAAATTAGAAATGTGATTTATACAGAAGTTATAAACTATTTCCAGTGTATTAGTAAGAATAACAAATACAGTTTACCGTCTTTTTCTAATGACAACCATTTAAAATTGAAATAAATCAAAGTAGATAAGCAAATACAAAATTAGATAATAGATATACAGAAAGAACGTGACATTTTAATTGCCTTATAAATCAATTTATTTATTTTATTAAAGTATTTTTATTCTCAATATAATTGACGTTATTTCTTGGAAAGTTGAGCAGTCGTTCAAATAATTCATATTTTAAAATGTTTAACATCCGCCAATCACCCAGCTAATATAAAACCATTTCTAAATTCACAGTATACAGCAAAAAATTTGTTCCATATAAATATCTGCTACACGAAATATGTATTTTCACAACAATACGAGTATTTTAGAAGTCTAACGAACCACAATCGAATTAAGAACGCATGCACTTGCCCAAACGTCAATAAAATGGAAATAAAATAAATGTAAATCGTCATGAATTGTTACGGGAACTACGAGGTCTTACATTTGTACTCGCTCGGTAAAAAAATATGTAATTAGGCCTTTAGCGGAGTAAAATGCATCATCTTAAGAAAAAAAACACACTAGATATTTACTTCGTTTTTTTTTTCGAATGGCAATACAAAGTGGGATCACAATCTAAACATTTATTAATCGATTAGTAAAACACTGGAATAAATATATTTTAAATTGATTAAATCGTTCGTGAGTTCGCAGATTTGAAGAAAATTTCAAAATGGCCATTTCGCGCCATTTTACACTGTTCATAGACAACAAAAAAAACTACAGCAATAAGCATTGTTGCTATATTTTTGTTGAACGAAAATCAAACAGGTTGAATCAGTTTAAAACACATTTATTTCCACGTGTAACTGACAAAACTACACTTGTCTAGTTACAATATTTATAAGAATACAGTTTAACGCCCTCAGTTGTATCGCGGGCTTAGTCCGTGCTTAGAACACATCTTAAAATAAACAGTCTATATATTGACACGACGGCATCTTGATGTACGCTTGCGTTTATCTGGACTGAGGTGAAACGTAGGCCAGCTACAATGTTTTAGCATTTCAATACTGTTTTGAATTTCACAGAGCCACATCTTTATGGCTATATTCTTTAGTGCTGTCTTTCTTTGTCATTCAGACGTATCATAAACAAGAGCGAGAGAGGATGATCTGTCAATGGTTAGAAGCGAAGCTGAGTGCTTCTCGCTTTAATACATCATAATTCTCTTTGACAGAAAGAGACAGCATTGTGAAACACTGTGACTGTCATATAGATGTGGACTGGACCCATAACCGCCACCACCGCCATATTTCACACTTTCATCAAACGAAAACTACTCGATGCGAATTGTAGAATACCAAAATTAATACATACAACATTAAATTTTAACAATAAGAAACAATTAAGACAGTTGCATACATAGCGGTTATATACATAGGAACTTTACTACATATGTACGATGCTCTAAATGATATACAAAAATATAATCTAATGATGTGACAAAAAGTGAAGAGAGAGCTTTGACAATACGCACCGAGTTTCAAATCGCATCCACTGCACACGCAATCTCCGAGCTTGCGACGATTTCACAACGATAATGAACCGTCAATAACAGAAAAATAATGTAAGATTCGAATCACAAGAAAATTTCAGCCCGTACACGAAAACCGTTTGACAGCTGACGTCATCGCAAGCGCGGGAGCGCGTCTCGTCTGTGGCCGTTGACGTTGACGTCTGACAGATGACAGATGACAGTTGACGGTTGAAGGTTGCCAGTGTGAAAAGCGAACGAGCCGCTAGTGCCTCGGCGGCTGTATGCGGCGCGATATGTGCTCCTCCTGTTGCATCTTGGTGCGGAACTCGGCGACCAGGTCGCGGGACTGCGCCAGCACGGCGAGCTGCTCGTTCAGCAACTCCTCCCATTGCGTGGCGTAGGCTGGAAATTAGAATTCATAAATCAGATTTTTTTAAACTTTATTGAGCTCATTCGATAAGTAAATCGGCTAAGCGCTTGTTTATTATTGAGCTATTATGGTCAATTAGCCTGAATTGCGCTTTTTTCTGCAAAATTACACCCGATTAGTCGATTTAATCGAAATTATGTGCGATTCTCTTAGTGACGATTTAGCTTTAAATGAACGGTTAATATTTATCAATGACGTGTGAGCAAGTGCTGATATATTAACGGTACCAAGCTATGAATTTTGAATTATTTTTAGACCCCTTGAAAGTTATTTGAAGTTGATTCGTCATATGAAGAAGTTGTCGTTATTTAACCACCCAAAAAGGTTTTATGCCAGTCTGTTTTTTTATCGCATCAGCGAGCACACCTAGCAGCGCGGCGGGTCGCGCGGCCGGCCGGCGCCGCGCCGCGCCGCGCACGCGCTTGCACGGGAACCCGCCTGCAACGCGCTCACACTCACCGACACACACTTGTATAAGTACACATATATCATATATCTCACCAATCCTACTTCTTACTATCCTACTAATTGCAAATTGCAATGAAATTTGGTAGGTAGATAGCTGGACAACTGGAATAACACATAGGCTACTTTTTATCCCGATATTCCTACGGGATACAGACATACGCGGGTGAAACCGCGGGGCGCAGCTATTATTATAAATGTGAAAGTTTCTTTATTTGTCCGTCAATCACGCTGAAACTACTGAACGGATTTTGATTAAATTTGGTATGTCAATATGAGCTGACTTGGGTCATAGAATACTTTTTATCCCAATTAAATGCTCCCTTAAAAACAGGGATAAAACAGGTATTTTGATATCCGGACGGAGCCGGGACGAGCGTCTTGTAATATTTACGTCGCTTATTGACCGACAATGTTCTGAATGAGAGAAAAATAGCTCAGAACGTGTTGTAAAAATATACAAATGGGTTTTTTCTTAGTTCATATTCAGTATATTTTAGTCTTTGAGAGACACAAATACGTACATGCACAGAACACCTTAAAACAAGATATAGAAACTGGATGTATCTAAATATTAGCATAAAGGAGTCAAGGGGGTACATGCAGAAAACATATTAAACAAGAAAAGGACTGCTGTACATAAAAT
>NW_024045135.1:975572-982748 GCF_012273895.1 Zerene cesonia | reverse complement strand
ACTTTACAGGCAACCATTTTTTATCTTAAAATCACCACTATCTGCTTGTGACCCGTCAAATTCGCCCATTTTTAGGATTAGACTAAATGTTTTAATATACAATTAGTATCACAATGCAATATCAAGAGTATCAAAGTTTGTGCAACAAAGCGGAGGTGAAAATCATCAGAATGCGAAGGTCAAATCACGACCACCGGACGTTACCTAATAACGATTAATACCTAACGTAAATCATTTTATTATTTATAACTATACTTAGAATATAGTCTATAATATAGTATTTTCTTGTGTTTGATTTTACGCGAGTATTATACATTTAGAAATTAAAAACTTTTTAACGGATTTTGAACGCGATTTATTCATTATTTTATTAACCCGTCCTTTCGAACACTTTACAGCCAGCGTGGTCACGGAAAGACTGTATATAATAAATCTATATAAAATTCGAATTAACTTTACTTACCGAATGTAGTTGCATAGATGGTAGATGGTATAAATATAAAGTATCTTAAATATTTTTCTCGTAAGTTGAGCGTGCACATATAATGTTTAGGTTAGGTTAAATTATTTTTGTACTTATTACTTACGAAATATTTCAGATTCATAGCGCAGAGTACAGAGAGGACATTGAACCTATACCTGTGGGCTACAAGTGAGTACAGTCACATGGTCCCCGCCATCGGTGAGCCGCACATACTGACCGGAGAAGGATTTGAAGATCTGTTGTAACTACACTCATATTATAAAACGTAAAGCATATCAACCCTAAAAGTGTGAAATTATACGTTAAATTGGCAGTGTAAGGTTACGATTACATTTTAAAGGATTTATGATTAATTTTAATGGGGCCTTTTAGGAGGACCGACATTATCCTTGTGTATGAAGGTTCACAATACTAATACATATTATTTATTTCAAATCTGGAACATTTAACAAAATATGATATCCTTTTTCCTTTTATGGCCTTATCTTTTTATTTTTATGGCCGGATTTACCACTTGCTCATAATGTCCTAATAAAATTTTGACGTTTATGTCCATAGATAATTTCTCATTTTAACTCCCAACTACAGTCTTAACAGAACATAATTATAACTATTCTTTTATAAGGTTATTCATATTAACTTTCCAAACTGCGAAGTGTCATTCTTTAATAGCATCACAAAAAAAAAGTTATGTACCTATTGTCAATCTCCAACGTTTTTGGCGGTAAAAAATCGAGAACTAATTAATTAGTGAAAATTTATTTAGTAAAGTAATAATTTATAAGTTGGTTCATAATTTAACCACTCTTGTCAAGCTGGTATCACATTTGAAGTGGATTTTTATTTATGCAGTTAAATTAGTATTATTTTCCTTGTCTGGCCAAAACTATGTTCCGCGGGCAGGCATCATCATGATATAGTCAGGGTTTGTAACTTATTCAGTATTTGATAATATATTTCTGAACTTTACTCAAAAGTGTATAAGCAATTTATAATAATCGCTTATTATTTTATTATATTATAAGACATCGGTTTGTTAAGTTACATTCATTTTGAGTTTTGACTCTGAATTTCTTTGTGCACTATCTCACCGATTGTATTACAAATTACTGTTACTATTCTATAGCTTTACTAAGAATGTGGTAGGTGTGTAAATATTGTATAATTGTATAGTTCTGTACTACTACTCTTATTGGTAAATTTGCTGTGATGATTTATTTATTACATGTCTTACTTAATAAGTGTAATAATATTTTTTTTAACTTACATTTAATTTGTTATACCTGTAAAATTAATTTATTGTTCATTCAAAATAAGCGCATTTATTATAGTGCAGCCATCATGTCATGAAACAAATATCGTCTTCCATTTGTAAAACTGATCATTTCCATACTTTTGTAGTACAAAATCAGTGTGTCTTAATAAATTATTGCAAATTTAATACTTTTTTTTATACGTCTTTAACCGTGTGTAATATAATGTTTATAGATATTTCTCATGCGTTTGTTTGTCGCTGAACTCCTCTCAGCTCTGCACCGATTTCATGATTTTTATTTGTGTTCAAGTAACTTTTGAATACGAGCAACGCCGGCACCAAATTCTGGATTATAAAGGAGAAATGTCTTTTAGTTCTTTTGTTACGATATTACTCAAAAACAAACCGATGCACCAATGTGAAAATTTTACATTATGTTAATGTATCGACTATCCTTTATTCGTCTCCGTGCAAGTCATCGTTTTCAATTGGAGGTCCAGAGTTCAAATCTAAAATTCCCTATGAAAATCCAAATTATCTTAACTTTATCACAATCGTCAGTGCATCAAACGGTGAAAAAAAAAACATGAACAAGAAAATGTGGTCCATAACCCTCATATTGGCTTGTCTCTCACAGAGGGTAAAAAATATAGCGATCATTTAGTTGTGAAAAATAATAAATAATTCTGTAAATATTATCAATGTATGATAAGTATTCTTTAAAAAATTAAATTTAACAAAGGCCGCGTTCCATCGATACAATATTGTAATCAAAATTGAAATAATGTTTCGTATTGGTTGTGATGGTTCTTAATCATCTCAATAGATGGCGTGGAGTGCCCCTTAGGCACATGAAACCGAAAGAGTAGAAGAAATTCGATTACTGTGGCAGGATCACGGGTGGCCGAGAGGCTAGGCGATGCTCCGGTTAGGCAAGAAACACAGGTTCGAATCCTGCCTAGTGATCAAATTTTTTCTATTCTTTCAAAATTTCTCATTTATAAAGCATTTCAATGCTATAAAACTAAAAATTAAAAGTATTCTTTAGTTAACTCCGGTAAATTAATGCAAAAATTTAATTAGCAAGTTAAGGCTAATAAAAATACAAATAAAATAGCTCATTCAATTTCGATTAATTTATTATAATGTGCGATGTTAAAATATGTTTATTACAATAAAGCATTTCAACTAGTACGAGCGCCTCGACTGTCGCCGCACCTCGCATCCCACACTTTGATTTTCACTTCTATACAAACCAAAAAAAATTCATCAAGGCAAAACTTAGTCGCTATCCATCGAGCCATCAATCGGCCCTCACAAAAATCATATTTTCAAGGAATTTCAGTACAATCAAATGTCGGACTCTGATACAGAGTACCGCTTACGTTCTTTATTTATTAAACAAGCACTATCTAATAACTTTATAAGCCGTAGTATACATAGGATCCACCTCTAATATTCTATGGAGGCGACACCGTTACATCTAACACCATGTGTCGCATTTAAAACACATTTGCTACGTCAATAATAAACAATTGAAATATGATTGTAATTTATTCATTTTATTGAAAGCGTTTAGAGGGAGTTTCAAGCAAACTGTTAAATAATTAATAAAATTAACTACATATGAATACCGTGGCCTTAGGAGGCATCGACAAAAATACTTTTGTAAGCACCAGTTTAGAATGAATTTATAGACACATATTATTTTCAAAACATTACACAGACTACAAAAAAATTAACGTTCAGAAGAAAATTCTCGCAATTTACAATATAACCTATAACAATTGTTATCACAAAATAAGTCGTATTACAAAAATAAACGAAAATATAAGTAATGACTTTAACTTAATTAGTCTTTTCAAATGTTTTTCTATTTTTAATTTAATGACATGTTTTTACTATTTTTATGAGTGATCCTAAAATAAATGACGTAAATATGATTGCTAACAATAAAAAAACACCTGTGTATAGAAATTTACTTCACCGGCTCTTGTCAGTTCACAATCCACGCAATCCCAAAATAGTCGATATTAGGAAGTCATGTCGAAAAATGGAAGTTTATTTTTTAAATATATAAATAAGCGATTGTGTGTTAAAAATACGATAATAAGATAACATATGGAAATCACATCTTAGTAATTTGCATGAGTCGTAAAAATTGGACCGACTATGCCAGATCTCTGTTAGACTTAAAAGCAATCTCTTACGAATAATCTCGAATTAACACCACCGACATAATAAATAGAAATTTAACAACAACAAGCCTTCATAGCAATAGATATGTTCTAATCAACGACTGGGTGATTGGCTCAATGTAAGAAAGAAAATCTATACAAAAAAAATATTATTTTACAATAGAAATAAACATTTAAAATTAGAAATGTGATTTATACAGGAGTTATAAACTATTTCCAGTGTATTAGTAAGAATAACAAATACAGTTTACCGTCTTTTTCTAATGACAACCATTTAAAATTGAAATAAATCAAAGTAGATAAGCAAATACAAAATTAGATAATAGATATACAGAAAGAACGTGACATTTTAATTGCCATATAAATCAATTTATTTATTTTATTAAAGTATTTTTATTCTCAATATAATTGACGTTATTTCTTGGAAAGTTGAGCAGTCGTTTCAAATAATTCATATTTTAAAATGTTTAACATCCGCCAATCACCCAGCTAATATAAAACCATTTCTAAATTCACAGTATACAGCAAAAAATTTGTTCCATATAAATATCTGCTACACGAAATATGTATTTTCACAACAATACGAGTATTTTAGAAGTCTAACGAACCACAATCGAATTAAGAACGCATGCACTTGCCCAAACGTCAATAAAATGGAAATAAAATAAATGTAAATCGTCATGAATTGTTACGGGAACTACGAGGTCTTACATTTGTACTCGCTCGGTAAAAAAATATGTAATTAGGCCTTTAGCGGAGTAAAATGCATCATCTTAAGAAAAAAAACACACTAGATATTTACTTCGTTTTTTTTTTCGAATGGCAATACAAAGTGGGATCACAATCTAAACATTTATTAATCGATTAGTAAAACACTGGAATAAATATATTTTAAATTGATTAAATCGTTCGTGAGTTCGCAGATTTGAAGAAAATTTCAAAATGGCCATTTCGCGCCATTTTACACTGTTCATAGACAACAAAAAAACTACAGCAATAAGCATTGTTGCTATATTTTTGTTGAACGAAAATCAAACAGGTTGAATCAGTTTAAAACACATTTATTTCCATGTGTAACTGACAAAACTACACTTGTCTAGTTACAATATTTATAAGAATACAGTTTAACGCCCTCAGTTGTATCGCGGGCTTAGTCCGTGCTTAGAACACATCTTAAAATAAACAGTCTATATATTGACACGACGGCATCTTGATGTACGCTTGCGTTTATCTGGACTGAGGTGAAACGTAGGCCAGCTACAATGTTTTAGCATTTCAATACTGTTTTGAATTTCACAGAGCCACATCTTTATGGCTATATTCTTTAGTGCTGTCTTTCTTTGTCATTCAGACGTATCATAAACAAGAGCGAGAGAGGATGATCTGTCAATGGTTAGAAGCGAAGCTGAGTGCTTCTCGCTTTAATACATCATAATTCTCTTTGACAGAAAGAGACAGCATTGTGAAACACTGTGACTGTCATATAGATGTGGACTGGACCCATAACCGCCACCACCGCCATATTTCACACTTTCATCAAACGAAAACTACTCGATGCGAATTGTAGAATACCAAAATTAATACATACAACATTAAATTTTAACAATAAGAAACAATTAAGACAGTTGCATACATAGCGGTTATATACATAGGAACTTTACTACATATGTACGATGCTCTAAATGATATACAAAAATATAATCTAATGATGTGACAAAAAGTGAAGAGAGAGCTTTGACAATACGCACCGAGTTTCAAATCGCATCCACTGCACACGCAATCTCCGAGCTTGCGACGATTTCACAACGATAATGAACCGTCAATAACAGAAAAATAATTTAAGATTCGAATCACAAAAAATTTCAGCCCGTACACGAAAACCGTTTGACAGCTGACGTCATCGCAAGCGCGGGAGCGCGTCTCGTCTGTGGCCGTTGTCGTTGACGTCTGACAGATGACAGATGACAGTTGACGGTTGAAGGTTGCCAGTGTGAAAAGCGAACGAGCCGCTAGTGCCTCGGCGGCTGTATGCGGCGCGATATGTGCTCCTCCTGCTGCATCTTGGTGCGGAACTCGGCGACCAGGTCGCGGGACTGCGCCAGCACGGCGAGCTGCTCGTTCAGCAACTCCTCCCATTGCGTGGCGTACGCTGGAAATTAGAATTCATAAATCAGATTTTTTAAACTTTATTGAGCTCATTCGATAAGTAAATCGGCTAAGCGGTTGTTTATTATTATGATATTCAGCTATTATTGTCAATTGGCCTGAATTGCGCTTTTCTCTGCAAAATTACACCCGATTAGTCGATTTAATCGAAATTATGTGATTCCCTTAGTGACGATTTAGCTTTAAATGAACGGTTAATATTTATCGATGACGTGTGAGCAAGTGCTGATATATTAACGGTACCAAGCGATGACTTTTGAATTATTTTTAGACCCCTTGAAAGTTACTATTCGTCATATGAAGAAGTTGTTATTTAACCACCCAAAAAGGTTTTATGCCAGTCTGTTTTTTTATCGCATCAGCGAGCACACCTAGCAGCGCGGCGGGTCGCGCGGCCGGCCGGCGCCGCGCCGCGCCGCGCACGCGCTTGCACGGGAACCCGCCTGCAACGCGCTCACACTCACCGACACACACTTGTATAAGTACACATATATCATATATCTCACCAATCCTACTTCTTACTATCCTACTAATTGCAAATTGCAATGAAATTTGGTAGGTAGATAGCTGGACAACTGGAATAACACATAGGCTACTTTTTATCCCGATATTCCTACGGGATACAGACATACGCGGGTGAAACCGCGGGGCGCAGCTATTATTATAAATGTGAAAGTTTCTTTATTTGTCCGTCAATCACGCTGAAACTACTGAACGGATTTTGATTAAATTTGGTATGTCAATATGAGCTGACTTGGGTCATAGAATACTTTTTATCCCAATTAAATGCTCCCTTAAAAACAGGGATAAAACAGGTATTTTGATATCCGGACGGAGCCGGGACGAGCGTCTTGTAATATTTACGTCGCTTATTGACCGACAATGTTCTGAATGAGAGAAAAATAGCTCAGAACGTGTTGTAAAAATATACAAATGGGTTTTTTCTTAGTTCATATTCAGTATATTTTAGTCTTTGAGAGACACAAATACGTACATGCACAGAACACCTTAAAACAAGATATAGAAACTGGATGTATCTAAATATTAGCATAAAGGAGTCAAGGGGGTACATG
>NW_024045135.1:971285-975562 GCF_012273895.1 Zerene cesonia | reverse complement strand
TGTTTGTTACTCTTTCACACAAAAAACTACTGAGCCGATTGCAATGAAATTTGGTAGGTAGATAGCTGGACAACTGGAATAACGCATAAGTTCTTTTTAACCCGATATTCCTACGGGATACAGACATACGCGGGTGAAACCGCGGGGCTCAGCTATTATTACAAATGTGAAAGTTTCTTTATTTTTCCGTCAATCACGCTGAAACTACTGAACGGATTTTGATTAAATTTGGTATGTCAATATGAGCTGACTTGGGTCATAGGATACTTTTTATCCCAATTAAATACTCCCTTAAAAACAGGCATAAAACAGGTATTTTGATATCCGGACGGAGCCGGGACGAGCGTCTCGTAATATATACGTCGCTTATTGACCGACAATGTTCTGAATGAGAGAAAAATAGCTCAGAACGTGTTGTAAAAATATATAAATGGGTTTTTTCTTAGTTCATATTATATTTTAGTCTTTGAGAGACACAAATACGTACATGCACAGAACACCTTAAAACAAGATAGAAATATATAGAAACTGGATGTATCTAAATAAATATTAGCATAAAGGAGTCAAGGGGGTACATGCAGAAAACATATTAAACAAGAAAAGGACTGCTGTACATAAAATAACAAAAAGTAATCAAGCACGCATATAAGTCAATGTAAATCCGCCGAGTGAATATATCAGCAAATCAATCAACTATTGTTTCCATGAAATGTCCAACGTTCCCAGAAATTGTTTTTTTGAATAAATATTTGATGAAAGGTTCCATTGTATTACTTTCACGTTTCCATCAACACCAAAAGTTGAACAATCTACAATCAGAATACAGTTTTTTTTGGCCATCACATATATATGGATTCGAAGTGCACGTACAGTGCCGGAGCAGTACAGTACAGTGCAGCACACATACCGTCCTGATCGTAGTCCACGTCCCGCGTGATGGAGAGCAGCTGCTGGCAGCGCTGCAGCGCGTGCTGCAGGTAGTCCGAGATGGCCTTGTGGTTGTCCAGAACTTCCTCTTCGGCTCGTTGCAGCTCGTCTATCGCCTCGTGGAACGTGTACATCTCTGCTGACATGTCGCCCTCCTACAAATAGTACACGCGTGCATCAAAAGTCTGGTCGAAGGTCAATTCCGTCTCCAGTAGTGTTGCTACTAGTTGAGGCAGCGCATAAGCGTTACGGTCTACTCTCGGAACTTATTGCACAGGTCTTCCGCTCAACTTTTTATGCAGGAAAAATCAGAATTTTTGCTGGATGTAAAAAAGAATATGGGTAGAATAAAAAAAGTTTGTGATATTTTACTGAAATTATGTGTAAGTAGGTAGCTTAAGAGTAAAAAAAATAAATTTATATTACTTTTCCATTACATTTACGCTTATAAATAATTAGTGTTATAAGTACCTAATCAAAATGTCGATTGATAAATAAACAATTTCAAAGCAGGCGTAGAAGCAGGGGATATAAGATTTAGTAACAAATAAATTCTATGAAGGTAATAAAAGGTCGAAATATGGATTTATTTAAAACGAAACTAACGTGAGTTGAATTAAAACTGAATAAAACATTTCGCCCAAGGATAAACGAATAGCCATAGCATTACAATTCATCTGAATACCTTCAGAATTAACAATAGATATACGACCAGGGGATAAACAAGGCAAATGGAGGCAAACTTACCAAAACACTGTCAAAATACCTTTGAGATTTATTTTATTAATATAATATGTATAATATTTAAAACTATAATTATACGTAAAACTTTTAATTTTAATTCTAATCCTACTTAGTATAACGATTAATATATATATTATAGTATAACCATTTCACGATATGATAATAAATATGATTCCAATGAAAGTTCTAGTATACATGGATGCATATTGTACAGGGCACACGCAATTATGAACTTTAACGCGATGCATATAAAACGCAAAATCTAATATTTTCACTGTTTTTAAGCAATAGTCACTATTCCTCTCTATTATTTATGCGCAGAAAAACCAAAACCAGAACGTTAAAAATCAGTCAAAAAAAAAACAAACAAATCACCAAGTTAGAAAATTAGTATAAAACGCATGGTGTTATTTCGATAGTTGGTAGTAAATAAAATGGGAATATGGCCGTGATAACGCAAAAATAGTACCTGCGGGTATGCTAGATAGCAATTGTTCTGCAAAGAAAAAATATTGTTTCAAATATGTACATTTTATTTTAATAAGAGTTGGTCGTAGTAGGATATCCTTTAATAGTTGTAGTTTCTTATGCAATATAAAAAGTAAAGACACAGAATAAGAATAATAACCAATATACTTGTTTTTAACATAGAATAATTAGTTAAAAGGAAAGTGAACGTACCATTATGTAGTAAAACTTATCGCGTATATTCATGTTTTGTAAGTGGCGTGCATTTATTTATATCCATTTGTATATCTACGTGTGCGCGTTTGTACGTGTGAAAACTGTACGTGTATTTACTTGTATATGCATATGCATGTACCCATACAGGTGTCTATATGTGAGTGTCTACGTGTGAACGTGTACGTGTACTTGTGCGTGAGCGTGTGCGTGTGCACGTGTGCGTGTTAGTGTGCGTGTGTGCGTGTGCGTGCACGTGTGCGTGTGTGCGTGTTCGTGTGTGCGTGTGTGCGTGATCGTTTGCGTGATCGTGTGCGTGTGCTTGTGCGTGTACTCACGTTGAGCGAGCGCAGGTGCGCCAGGTCGTCGGTGGCGGGCTCCATCTCGACGTCAGCGAGCGGCGACTCACCGCGCCGCGGCCCGTCCGATGTGCCCAGCTCTTTCACTCTGAAAATTTTATTTTTTAATGTTAAATATACACTTTCTACTGTAACACAACATAATATTATGGATGAAAAACTTTTGTATTTTCTTTGTTGAAAAAAATCATGTAGATAAATGCCGAAAACTTTCTTCTGTCATCTAATAAATTTGACACATTTTCCTTAATGTTAACAATAACAATCTTGTACAATTCAATTGCTTAACTATTAATTGCATGCGCGTGTACAATGCGATCGGACTAATCTTGTCAATGATCTTTACACGTAAATTTCATGTCAAATATCTTCGATACTTACAATTAGAAATCATTTTGCATTTCCATAACGGTTTTTTTGTTACCTTCGACTTTTACATAGAATTTAAATACAAAATACAATCCATTTTATAAGAAATTCACAATCTATACATTACTTTACATACATTTTACATACTAAACATTACAAACGATCGCCACAGATAACAAATAACAGCTCACCTGTCCGCATACCGCAGCGTGTTGAGCGAGTGCTCGCAAGAGGACATGGCGGGCGAGATCATGGCTATCATGCACGTGCGCGACTTGTCGCCTATGAAACTGTCGCGCAAAACCTGTAATGAACCATGTTAAATAACATTAATATGGTTTTATGTATTAAGAACAAATTGACACAAGGCGTAAATCCAGTTCGAAGGATCGGGTTTGAAGAGTTATATTAATAGTTCAACGTTTATTTCAAGCCCAAGCATTGATTTAGTGAAATAGTAAATTACAATACAAACGCTCAAATCACAAGTTTCAATTATCTACAAAATTTATTAAATATGTTTGGCCTCGTTTGTGTCGAGCTAGTCAGTTTGAGGGACGGTCGCGTCGCAGCTAATTAATAATCACGTAAGAACTTAAGTATGTAAGTGTTGATTAATATAATACTAGCATACTCTTTCTTATAATTTTTAGTTTTATAGCATGAAGATTGTTGCTCTTTCAGGCAAAAACTACTAAACAAATTGCAATGAAATTTGGTACGTAGACAGCTGGACACCTGGAATAACATATAGGCAACTTTTTATCCCGATATTCCTGCGGGTGATACCGCGGGGAGCAGTGCTTTATAAAGAAGAAATTTTTAAAGAATAGAAGAAATTTGTTCACGAAGCGGGATTCAAACCTGCGTCTTTTTGCCAAACCGTAGCAAGCGTAGTTTGCATTATTTTCTATTCTTAACAAAATTTCTCATACTCTTTCTTCTTTTATTGCGCTCATAATATATACCAGGCCGCGACATATGGTTTGCAGAGTGGGTCTTTTGTTATAGTAAGCAATATGTTTTAATAGAAATGAGAAAGCAATGAGGAGGGCAGACCGCAGACCGCAGACCTGTGTGAGCTTGGAGACGCGGAAGGGCAGGTGGTTGTTGCCCTTCATGCCGAGCGCGCGGATGCACTCCTTCAGCGCCAGCAGCGACTTGTTGATCTCCGCGCTCTCCATACCTGACGGAACG
>NW_024045135.1:943846-970285 GCF_012273895.1 Zerene cesonia | reverse complement strand
TGCCGAGCGCGCGGATGCACTCCTTCAGCGCCAGCAGCGACTTGTTGATCTCCGCGCTCTCCATACCTGACGGAACGTGTGTTTTAAATAAATTTTACGTACAATATTATCTAATAATATTAAAAAAATAAGTTAATTGAAGCTATCATAGTTAAAGCAGGAATAGAGCTGTTTTTGCTTTCAAATTTGAGCCTTGTAATGTGTGTTAGGTTTAACGGTATTATTTAGTTGTAGTTTAAAAAACTATTAATCGTATATTTTTTTAGTTTATTGAGTAAGTATGGAGTGTATTGATTGCAGGAAGTAGTATAAGGTGCAAGGCGTACGGTGGTGTGCGCTTTTTCTATATTGTCTTTTATGTGGTCTTGTATTCTTATCACACTAATAATATTATAATAAAATCGGACACGTTAATATGTAAAGCCAATTTACGTATATTTTTTATTATCTATTTACTAGCGCTAGCTGAATCATTCACCTTCCTAGTTTGTTATACAAAGTGTTGATAGACTGTAAATTTGTTTTTTTTTTGTGGATTGTGTGTTGTGAGTCGTATCCTGCAATGTGCGGTATAGAGTGTGAAGTGTAGAGTGTGGAACATAGTGTGGGGTGTGTGGAGCACTCACGCGTCTGGCGGTTGGCGGAGGAGGTGTCGGCGCCGCGCTCGTTGCCGGCGAGGTCGATGAGCGAGAACTTGCCGTGCACGCGGTGCATGCCCGGCGACCGCACCACGATCTGGAACACGGCGTGCGACCGCGACGAGTTCGAGTTCGCCGACGTCTGCAACGTGAACGAGCCTTGTGTTGAGCTTTGTATTTCTGATGGAAATTTCCAACGACGCTGCCTGACCGATACATTGTGTACTGTGTAAATGTGACACTCTTTAGCCACCACTGGTATATCAACTTGAAATGTGTTTATTTATTTTTGATATCGTATTCGCTTGACTGTTCTGAACTGCTAAGAGACATAACATTTTCTACAACACAAATTTGCAATATGCACAAACTGCATTATTTGCATTTTACTTCGTATTCGAATATTATGGTGGCTAAATATTTTTAAGTACTAAATCATTATCGATCAAGAAACTGATCGCCACGAACAAATATAAAATTATCCACAATAGTTAACAAACAAAATTTACTCTAGTATTACAGTCCATATCAAAATGCTTCAACTCACCTGTCCAGAAGTCCTGGCGGCGTTCCCGTGCTGTATGAGCTTGAGCACCTCGTCAACATTGTCCACCACCTTCTCGGTGAGGCCGACTATTTGCACCTGCTGCTTGCCGTCCTCCAGCACGCGCAGCTTCGCCTTGTCCGCGAGCAGGTCGAATACCTGGAAAATATTATGGTGCGGGGTGGAAATACGTGTCGGGTGGTGAAAGCCAGTTCGAAGGATCAATAACTAAGGGTCCTTCGATACGGATAGGATTGTTGTGAATTGTAACCAGAAAATTTAAAAAGATTAAAAATTTGATCGAAATGCATAATTTGACAGCCAATGAGAACAATGTATGCAACTCACACGATCTTGAACCAACAAAAATAACCTAAAAAAATTAACAGCATTTTGTATAATCGAATCGGTCACACGTATTTAAAAGTCGCACACCAAACCCGACTCCAAAAAGAAAAAAGAAAACTCGACTTTCAAATATAAAACGTTATATTACAGTCATCAGTTAACCATAACGAACCTTCCCGGAGTATATTTCGAAGAAGGAAGCGGACACGATGAGGTTGAGCGGCTTGTACTTGGGCGACTTGAGGTACGCGAACACGTCGCGCGCCGCCATCGCGTATATGCCCTTCTTGCAGTCTTGCATCTTACCCTGGTGAGTATTATTCATTTATTTATTTATTTAAGCCTTTATTTTCCATGACATACATAAGAGAATAATGAATATGAATTAAATTATCAAGTATATACTTTGGTTTAATGACCTGGCCCCTTTCGGCTATGGGTCCCCTGCAGTTATGCCTGGTGGATATAGTACAACTAAATAAACGAATTAGCGTTATATATTCCAAATACTGTTTTAATTTTCTAAAAAGTGTAATATATTATTCCTTCGCCTATTGAATAGTATAAATCTAATAAAATGACAAAATAACAGATATACATTATTGTCTTCTTTCTTTCCTAAAACTACACAGACCAGATTCTTCCAAATTTAAGAAAATTATAAATGAAAACAAAAAAACAGTGTCACAGTCTTTCACGAATGCTTCATTTATTTAAATAATTCGTATTGATTACAAATTAAATAAAACATCACAACAATATATATACACACTGCTTCTGCTAGCATATTTTACATATAAAATATTCGAACGTATATATGGAGCAAGTGTAGCTACACACCTGAAAGTCACCACCCATAGTGTGCGTCTTGCCGGAGCCGGTCTGGCCGTACGCGAAGCACGTGGCCATGCCGCCCTCGAATATCGTCTGCACTAACGGCTTTGCTGTGTATCTGAAATGGGTGTTATTATTATTTAAAATCATGTAATAAATTTCATATGATATCAAAAAAAATGTTATCAATACCTAATACAAACATACTGCTTTATAGGTTTTATTATAGTCATTTACTATTCTAATAACGTTTATAATCATTATCCTTTAGGACTATGCGCAATACCTAGGACATTTTACGCAATATGTCCTATGATCCTAGTTCTCATTGGAACCAATTATGAATTATATAGCACAGACACATTCATCATCATCAATCCAGGTTTTGCTCAAATAAATATTAAAGATGATAAAATGGAGATTTTAAATCCGCAAATGAAGATGGGAACAGAAACCTAGTAATTTTCAAATTTGTTTCGAAACAAAAAAACGAAAAAGGACATGACTGAAGTATTAGAATAATTCCCAATAAAATGCTTCAACGCCAAAATCGCTTACTTGTAAACAACCTCGTTAGTGCAAGAGTCGTCGAAGGCGTAGTCGAAGCGAAATTTCTGATTCTCCAGATACTTAGTGAGGTCAACTTTGTTCTTCGGCTCGTGGACTATCATTTGATCTTTCGTCGGCACACTGATCACGTCCACCTGCAGGTTTCGATTCGATCCATTAGTTTGAATAATCAATTTCCATTTAATAAATTTGACCTACTTAAGTCGTTTTAATTTCAAATCCGGTTTGAAGGACCAAAATGTAAAATATAGAAACTAAAACGAATAATGAAAGAATTTTGTTCAATATAAAAATTCAGTTATATGGATCCGGATTCCGAAGATCCGGAAGTACAAAGTCCCATCCTATTAAGCGAAAAACGCATCAGAAGGCATAACATGTTATCGACGATGATTTTCTTATTTCATTTCAAATGACATTGCGAATCCATTATTTTTAAAAAGAGAAACTTTTGAAATCTTCAGTTTTCAAAGTACAAACCTCCTTCTTAGCGATCTCCTTCTTGTTCAGCGGCCTCTTCCTCACGCAGACGGTGATCTGGTGGTCCTCCACCGGCTCGTTGCCGATCAGCGGCCGGAACTCGATGCTGCTCTGGTACTCGCGTATCATCGCGAGAAACTCCCAGTTCGGGTTGCCGGGGTCCATGTTCATTAGTGCCTCCTGGAATGGGAAATTTGGGTTTTGGGGTGGTAAATGGTTGCTGTAAGTACAAGCTATGTACTCACCTAATACCTTTGATCATCATAATTCGTTTCGACTGGTAATACAGTCAAATCAAGTTTTATAAAAAATCTAAGCTCTTTATTTCTTTAAAATAACTGTTCATAACCAACCAATAAAGCAGTGGTGGCTCAGTGGTGAGAACCTCGGACTTCAAAATCGATAAGTCGGGGTTCGAGACCGGGCGAGCGTGCAGGAATTAAATTGATTTTTCAATTTATCTGCGCATGTGGATAACATCACCACTGCTTAAACGGTGAAGGAAAACATCGTGAGGAAACCGGCATGTCCAAGAATTAAAAGTTCGACGACATGTGACATCTGCCAACCCGCACTTGGCCAGCGTGGTGGATTATGGCCTGAACCCTCATAGGAGGCCTGTGTCCCAGCAGTGGGAACATATATGGGCTGATGATGATGAACCAACCAATAAACCATCACATATTTCTTTAAGAAAGAAATCAACAATAACAGTAGTGCAACTCTTTTTTTCTTTGGCTCAATTCGAAATCAATACAAACAATATAACACATTACAAAAGCGACCTAATTTCCTGAACATCAACGTTCAAACCATCCAGCCCCCAACCATCTCCATCATCAGCCCTGTCTATCACGCACAATGTCCAACGCAAAAGCGACCTTATCCCCTACACAACAAAGTCCAATTCCTCCTACACACGACGCACCTTCTCCTCCTTGAGCTCGGCCTGCCGCTGGCGCCGCTTCTCGCGGTTCTCCTTGAGCCGCTCCACCTCCTTCACCACGTTGGAGCGCCGCACCGCGCCCGACGCGACCGCGTGCGGCACCGACACCGCGCTGGCGACCGCCGCCGGCCGGGCGGACGATACCGGCGGATTGAACTGCGTATATGGAAACCGGAGCGTTAAACGACTAGCTATGAGGATAGTCCCTGATAGCCTATTTAACACTTTTTAACGTATAGTCAATCAGGGTAATTGTAAACGGGGGTAAATTGGAAAGAATCCTCAATAAACTTTTAACTTTTATGTTAAAAAACTTCACTTTTTCTAATGACGATATTTTTTTATCATATAAAATATAATATATACAATATTGTAGTAGGATATTGTTCCAACTATCACTGTTCACAATTACCCTGATTGACCCACATTTACACGGATTATTTCTGTTTCAGTGACAGGTAAGCTAAACAAAACATATCCGACAGTTGCAAAGTAAGTAAGTTGAATATTTTTATACACTCACGGTCCCTGGAACATTGGATATATTAGTTAAGAAAAATTCAAAGCGTTTCAATAATTAAATATAACACATACATTGAATACAATTTTATTACCTAAGTCGTATACAGTAATTGTTTACGTGGCTAGTCGTACTCTTTCGATTTTTTACCACTATATTCAAACGATAAACTAAAACAACATTTATGACATATATTAATTGTTCTAATGTACTGAATTTAAATTTTAATTATATGTCTACGCTTATTTAATTGAACCTTATAGCTAAAGCATTTTTCAACTGCCCAACTCGAAGGACCATTATAACGATTATTAACCTCTTTAATCTCTCTCTTCGCCTCTTTAATATGTTGCATCCTTCGTGAAGTATTCGAATATGGGTTATTGTGAATTACGGAAGCTGCGCTTGGTGTGCTACCGGATCTAGACCGACCGCCAGATGTAGGCTAGAAAGGAAAGGAAAGGAAAAGAAAGAAAAGGAGAGAAGGATGGTATGGGTTAATGTTAGGTATTTTACTTCGATTCGATTCTTTTGATTTCGATTATAGGATTCGGATAGCATTTTGAAAATAGTACCGTTTTTCTAACATGGGTTTAATACGTTACTTTCATGTTCAGTATCAGTGAAGACTATTCGATTATGTCATAGCAGAATTAAACTATTTTACTTGTCGTTTTTTTGAAGGAAACTTCTAACATTAAAGAGTGTAGTATTTGCTTAAATTTCCGGAGCACCTTCCTGAAATAGTGCCTAGTCTAGTGCCTCACCTAGGGAGCTATTCTAATACAGAGGCACTCACCTGCTGCGTGACCCTAGTGTTGGTCTGCGCCTGCGGCGTCGGCTGCGGCGGCGGCACGTTCTCCGCCCCGCGCCGCCCGGTCGTGTCGCCGCCGTGGCCGTTCGTGTACGCGCCCCCCACGTTCGACACCCGCATCTGATTGTTGCGGGTGACTCTGGTAGGCGCTGCAATGTACAAATGGAAGTAGTCAATTAGTTATGTCAATCTTTATAAAAAACGCTACAACCTTTGTTTTGTTTAGAAGGTGGAACTTTGTGTACTATGATTATTCTTAAAAATATACTTAACTACGTAAACGAACGAACAATATATACAACGTAAGAACATGCATTTAGTCATGTTCAAACCATGTAGATAAATATTAAAAAAGAAATGATGTGATTAAACTTTATTTAAACTAATTACGCATTACGCATATTAACTGTGAAAGTGCCATTACGTTTTTAAATACTGATTAGCTGTGGTCATTAACGGCCCAACTAATCTTGAACTAAAGAAAAAATTGCAAAAACTTATGTTACGGACGACAGCGTGGGCCGAAAGTAGGTCGGTTACTTAACACCATTATAGTAGTTAAAACAATGCAACGTAAAGTGTGCGAGAAGCTCTAAGTATAATGAGTGCATAATCAGCCGAGAAAGTCTTACGTGACTTCGGCTTTTCTTCATCCTCTGTCTCATCGGAAGGCTTGGCCTTCTTCTCGAAGGCATCTAGAGGAGCGCTGGACTCCGCCGAGTCGGCGACTCGACGCCGCCAATACAACCACGAACAACACATTTGGCAAAACTTTTCAGTCTCCTATTCCTGGCTTATAATAATACCATCTTTGGCTATTCTCGAAATATACAGTTTACAATCTCAAAAGCAATGGATCAATTGAGCATGTGTTCTGGTAGCAAACTGATTCGTAGTGGCAGTTTATGCGTTGGCGCAAGGTAATCCTGCGCCTGCGCCGCCATATTAGGAATACTATCCGTCAAGGCAATGAACCATGACGCACAGACACGGTCGTGGCAAGGCAATATTACATGTCAGAGGAATTAACTAAAACTATGCTGTTCATATCTAAAAGGACATTGCGTGACACGAAATTACCATAAGCATATTATATGGCTTAAAATATTGCCCTACATATAAGTATTCTTATATAAGTTGGAGTTCACAATACGTAACTTTTTATTAATATTACTCGGTACCAAAGAGACGAGCAAACGATCGTCAAAAGTTTGAGCGATTTTTTTAACGTTGATACGCTAGACATCGCACAAAAACCACACGCCACTGAAGAAAAACAGCGACTAATATAAAACAAACCTAACGGATCAATTTGTAGCAATTGTTTAATAGATGAACAAATGACTGAAATTGGATAATAATTGCCGCCCGGCGTGACACGAGCTCGACTTTTGTCGGGCAATGAAAAATGTAGCGATGACGTCAAAACGTGGATCGATATTATGATGGGTTACCTCGGTCTAGTCTGATCCATCTATCGTAGTAACGGGTTCCATTGAACTGGTTAGCTATAATATCTATCATTGAATGTACAGTCAACGCGCAAAACTAGTTTTTGATGACATAAATTTATAGATTTGATTCCATTCATAGATTCATTTTTTTTATGTAAACAGCGGGTAACTGATCTGGTTGTATGTCTCGTGTTAAGCGATCACCACCACCCATTTACATTTGTAGAGGTGGGAACTCGACAAAAGCATTTGTGAGGTTAGCTTGAATACAGCAATGGAATGGGAAAGGTGAGAAAAAAGTATTCGGGATAATAATCGTTGTTTCATTTGAAATATTTCTTACCATATTGCGTTGAAAGTATGTTTTTGGCATTTTCTATAAATGAAGTTATTATTTTTCTACTTATTTATTATCCTTGTAGAAGCGTTTTTTTCTTTCTTAATAGCTTAATTAATCTACCAATTTAATTTCCTCAATTCAATAACAATCAAGTAAGATTATAAATTGTTTTATATTAAATGCCAAAAATGACTTATAAAGACACATTTTCACAATGACTACCTTCGCAACAACCTTGAATGCACGAATTAAGCAAATATGGGGCACATTTGCTTGCAATGTTATCAAAATGCAAATTTTAAATAACACGAGCGCTTCAAATGGTAGATACTAAAAGTGTTACAAGTTCATAATACGCTTGTCATATGTAAATAATTATAATTAAATTCAAATTAAAATTTCAACATAATAAACTATTTTGCGGCAATTGTGCAATGAAAAGTTTATCGTGAAAAGTAATCTAGACTCTAAAAACAAACTCTCAAAAATAAAGAAAATGTAAAAATACAGAATGTATATTAATTGAAACTAATTTCCTTATTCAAAATTTAAAGATTTGAATTCTATATACGTATTCCAAAGCCCATAAAATTCAAAATTGATTAACTATTGGGAGCGACGTCGACGTGAAGCTACATAAAAGCATAATATTCAAAGGATTGCAAGCCCAGCCATCAACGTACGTAGCAAGTTGCGAGGCAACCTATTTACTCGACTGTCTAATGCATTAGAGAGGTCATGTAGCGTAAAGGTAGATATTGCACTCCGTTAACCGTAGCTCACAAACAACGTTTGATAAATTGTAGCACCAGCTACGCGAAAGGAGCAGCCTGATTGATACCTATTGCCAATTATTCTATAGCTCGTGGATTGGAAAATACTTTTCCATATATAAAAACGCTCTTACGGAAGATTCCATGAAGGGAACAATTAATATATCACCGAAAACTTGAGATATTGTGTTGGCGCAATTGAAATGTTATTGTGAAAATACAAAATCAAATTTTGAGTTTAAACAATTCTATGGATGTGTCAACACGGTGAGGGGTAAGCGTGTAATACCTACATATATGAATTAAGAAATCCAAATTACTTTGAAATCACTACGACACTATTATTTTATCTGTTACCCAACCGGACAAACTTTTAAATAAACATTATACCATTACCAAGACCAGCAAACCTACCGTTCCGGCTGGGCATTTCTAATCGCGCTCCCATAGCTACCGAAAAAAGATTTCAAAGACGCCTAACATCCATGTAATCGAATCCAAACAGTAAACGTGCGATATTTTCAATAGATTTCACTCGACCCATCTACGTGTCTCCTTCATGCGACCAAACGATTAGCACCTCCACACTTAGCGTGTCGAATTATGTTTATTTATGCTTTTTCTGATAATATAATTGATGAGAAGAGTTAATGGTTGATTTTCCGCGTTTGCTGACCGAGTCTAATTCGTCTCAAAATCCCTTTCATAATGACCAAACATGTTCAGTCAAAAAATTTTACCTAGATTTATATTATAGAAAACACAAAAAAGTTACATTCATATATATGAGTTTTAAAGCGGTTAATACTAACAATCTAAAGTTCAAGATTCTGTTTCTTTGCTTGAACGCGCAGAGTAAATATAAACCACGAGCGAGGATGGTGCGGACCGTTAGTTTACACAATATATCATATATGTATGACCATTTCCGAAACAACTGTTCCAGTAATTAATAGTTAAATACATAAAGTACTTAAAAGGAGAAGAAATGTTTATAGCACAATGAAATTAGTCTCCCAAGTCGCCCAACTACTGATTTCATCCGGAACCATAACCGTCCAGATACAGTAGCATAAACAATAAGATAATCGTGGGAAATTTGCGGGTCGTTAGCATGCGCCCACGCAGCCGGCGACAGCCCGAATCACGGAGGTGCGTCGCACTCGTTTCTTTACATAAATAATCGCGATAAATAAGCACCAGTGTTTTGCTGGCTCACGTGGGTGGCTTGATGTCATTTCGGGACTAAAACGCCGTTAAAACGATATGCATCTAAACATTTGAATTGTCTAACTCAGCGATTCAATTCTCACTTCTTTTTTATACTACCATTATTATTATTTCACCATCGGATTCATTAGATGCGTTTGAGTTAAAATCAACGTGTATTGCTTTTGCGAAATTAAAGACATATTCTATTTTAACATAAGATGTTATGTTAATTGGTACAAATATGGTTATAATCAGATACACTTTAAAAACCTTAAACAAGAAGCTGGACTTTTAATAACGTTTTCCACTGACATCTAAAGGGTATTTCACATTTTATACCGACTTAATACAGTCCATATTTACAACTCATTTTACCGGAACCAACAATTAATCATTCAAAAGCAAGCGAAGTAAACGCGGCGCCGCTCATTATCCAGTAATAATAACTTAATGAACTGACAAATTAAATTGCTAGTCATCATATGCAGTCATGAATCTCATTACTAAACTTATGTCCACTTTTAAATATATAAACCTATATAGAAACCATAGAATAAAACATATAGACCCCTTAATACTCATAAATAAATTTGTTTTTTTTTTATTACGAAAATATTCTTTATGTTATGGCTTTAATTTCATTCGATCAAAGCTATAAGTATCCACCAAATCCATTTTATTATCGCACACAAAAACCGTTCCTATTACCACTGCATAGAAACCACTTTTGCCGATTCCGATCAATGCTCACTCAAATAAACTCCAATAACAAATTCATCAAAATCCAGAAAAGATAACCATCACCACTGAATATAATGCACTGTACACCCGATTGTATCACTGAAACTTACGTCCTGCATTTACCCGCCGCTGCATGGGGCATTTTTGGTACAGAGCTGGCATATTGCTGGCACAGCGTTATATTTAATCTAAGGTCAGGTTCGCCGCACTGGGTGTATCAGGTGTTCATCGAGGCATCGGTACCAGGCGGTGGTGTGGCACGCGGCCGTCCGCGCACTGCCCGAGAGCGCCCCGACAGCCTACACTTATAGGCTCACGGGCGCTGACCACCCTCTGGTGTTCACGCCATAATGGTATTTTAATAAGGACACACGCGTGCTCGCCGCCACCCCGGGGAGAGCTCGGGTTGATACGGCGGGAGTTGCAGAAAGGTCATAGATAACAGAGCCGCAAGTGCAGCCGCGTTGACGTGATATGCATTTAGCATTTAATACCTGAACTCAAGTATTACTTTTGCAATATTTGTGTCAACTGCATCATTTGTATGAATAAAAATGAATCGCTAAATGTGTTGCTAAGCGTAAAACTTGAGAACGGCTCAACCAATTCAGCAATTTTTTTATGATAAGGCACAAGAAAGTTTCCTATGGAAAAAAAAACATACTACGGATGAAGCTGGGGCGTACCGCTAGTATTAATAACATTTTATATTGATTTATATTTATATTTATTTTTTAATTATTTTTATTCTGCTTGGCAACAAATATATTTAAGATCAAACCAAAAAAATATATATAATAAAAAATAAACATTATAACGTAACACTAAATTAATGATACGTAAAATTCCGTTTAGACGTTCATGTTCAGAATCGAAGTCTATAGAGTTAAAGGTACACTAAAAATTAAAAGCAAAATTGTAAAAAATCAATCTATAACTGCATTAAAAATTAACAACGAATTCCCAAAGATTTCTTTACGCTGAAAGAGGGCAACGTACTTCGCGTTGACCTCACGAACTTTATGTGAATTAAAAATGTATAACTTGATGTAATATTGTCTATTGTGAAAATTAATCAGAAGTGTATGTACGCAGATAATAAGAATTTTTAATATAAATACATTCTTTCTCCAGTTATTAATCTTCAAACAGAGCTTGATTTACTGTTAAGCTCAACTAAATTGTGCCCACCATGACTTCCGATTATAGCATAGGAACAATTCGTATATAAAATATTGATATTATCTATGTATAGGTATACCATACAGGATAGCTGTAAGCCAACATTTAAAGCACCTCCATAGTAGGTTGCTACAATAATTAACGATGAACGCCTAGACGGACGTTGCCCTCGCAATGTAAGCTCATCACAACTCTGTTGAAACATTGGTTCGGAATAATTGAATCAATTTTAATGATTCAGTTTAAATAATGTCTGGATAAAGACGACTCCAATGTGGACTGCTACGCGATAAAAAACAAATGTTTACAGAAACTACAATGAAAAGACTTATATTAAAACTGAACAACAAAATTATTAATTCGATACGGATTTCATATTTTTATAAACTATCAAAAGACTTTTATTGTATTTTCAACAGGCGTTAATCGCCTTCCAAAAAGGCAGAGGCTCTCAAATCTCGATTCGTAGTGTTTTATGTATTTGTATTTCTTTAAATAGAATATGGTGAAAGCTATTTGATTAATATTAAATCATAGACGTCTATGTAATAAGTAAGTAATCTTTAAGCTAAAATTTCAAAATATTCAAACGTGGTGTGCAAAAGCCACCTGCAAGCTTTCCAGTACATATGCAAAGGTAAGGCTAAATTTTTAACGAATCGTATTTTTCATCTAAAAAAATCCCATGACTCAATTGTAAAAAACAGTAGCACATTGCAAATTGATTACATATTAGGACCAACAATGAACAATAGAAACTTATATGGTATTATAGTCAGTTGTCACACGTCCATACAAGCAGTTTCATAGTTGTTCATGAGATCGTAATTTTTTTTTTAAACTATGAAAACTACAAGTGTGATACCAAAAACTGACGATGCGGCTAGATCGTGTGGATTGATAAAACCGATAAAGCTGGAGGATTTTATTTGTCACAGAATTACTGACGAATAAACATACAATACAAATTCAGGGGTATAACCAAATGTAGAGATGTGAGTAGTCAGAGATTCTGGAACGATTCGTTCAAAAAACCCAGTTGTCGTGTCTTTATTGATGAAGATCTGAGTATCACTGTAATTCATACTTCCTCTTTTTTCAAAATGTATATATATTTCAAATATGTATGTAATATGAGAATTTAACAACAGATTTTTCATTATATTAAGATCATAATCATTGCTTTAAATTGTCCCAGTTCTGCAACAATCCATTGGTTTTTACATTCGAGAGCGAAGTCATAGTCGAATATATTTAACGGGTAATATACGTCTTAGAAATCTCCGTATATTACTAGATAGACGTTATTTTTTATATTCCATAACAATAAACATAAATATAAATGCAACAATTATTATACCGCATAAAAATATTGAGTTAAAAAAGTCATAAAATTAATTTAAAAAACTTTCGTACAGCATAAAAGCTTCAATTTGCAGTATTATCACACGTAACAAAAACTCGCGGCCTTCACACGTGCAATGTCAAGATTGCAATAATATATTAGCACCATTTGACCGTGACCCCGGCAGGATGCGAGACCAACGATCACCACAAAAAACTTATAGGAAGTGCACAATTTATGCACGACGTCTAGTTCCTCTTCAATTTTGACTATATGTATGTATTAATATTCAATTTATAAATTGGGTTACGTGTTTAAAACCTGGCCAAATAGTCAATGTTAAAGAACCCACTTTGATTTCATTAATTGATTATATGGACCCAAAGAATCCTACAATTTTATTCTTTACTTTAATACATAGGTATACAGTCTTCGTCATAGTCTTCACCATAATAAGCAGCCTAGTCAAAAGGCTCCATGTCGTATATAATTTACAGAAGAGTTATGTTTCTTTCACTTAAATGTACTCCCATTACGCGTCCTCTAAAATCTGTTTCTGGCAAAACTAACATCCCATTGAAATCTATCAATGTCTATGCAAACTATAGTAACGGAGTTAAATGTATATGCTGAGAGCTAAGAGCGTTTAATTTACATTGTACCAGCACGATCGCAATGTGGGACACATAATGAGGGCGAGCGATACAAGACAGTTGGCAAAGTCGACGCTTACGCAATGCTATCAAGCATTTGAACGTAACGAACGCGGCAGTAAAAAGCTATGCGAATTATCTCTCGATTCACTTACAGTCTTGTAGATACGTTCTCTTATTTCTTAAGAGCAAGTGATCAATGAATTTTAAATAGCCGAGTGAAATAAAATATAAATTGCCTAGCATTCACGTTGAAAGTAAAGGCAAAATCAAGAATCGATGTCCCTTAAGATTCTCAGATTACTAACGGCAGTAGGAAAATGTATTCAAATGTTTTATTGGGACCTTTCACAGATTAATTTTTATGTACTGATCATTAAATTTCAAGCAAACGACGAACTAACTTCCTCTAACCGTTCCAAGGAACTTCGGTTGCAAGGAACACCGATTTCTCCCTAAAGGGGGACAATTATTGCTACTTTATTGCTCTCATAACATTACTGTTCGAAAAGCAATGAACCATCCAACAATATCATTATACAGCTTACATTTTCCATTGACACATGGCATCCAAACGGAATAGTAAGTGCCGATAATATCGAAGTGATTATCGACCACGTGTAACGTCACGACACGTAAAAGAGCGTTGCACTCATACCTTTATAATCACTTACTTTAAACCGATACATATTTAATGAGTGCAATGATTTTATCCCAATGATTGGCAAGAGTCACGTTAATCTATACACTCTTAAATATTCGTCTCACCTTGATAATTTCATAGTTACTCGACCGCCGAACTCAGGAACAAAATTGTCCTTTCGTTCTCACCCAAGTTTGACTAAAGATGATAACCATCAAAGAACAAAATGATGAGGATGAAAATATGTATGGTGTTTCCAATCTATACAATTAAAGAGAGTATTTATATAAAACCGAAGTAATAGAATTCGGTCACAATGACATTGAAACTTTAATTGAATTCCAAAGATAGATATTAAAGCAATTTAAATTCAAAGAAGTTCGGACATGTGTACACAACTATGAAAACACTATCACCGTTTTTTTTTATTTATCAAGCAAATGACACGGGTACGTTGACCTCAATCACTACAACGTGCGAATTGCAGACTTCCGACATACGACTGTCTCAACTCATCCCTTTCTTATACTGAATATTAGATAAGGACGACGAATAGTTGCGTGTCTGTTACCAGAGAATCGATGCCTTAGTGCCCTGATTTCGGAAATTGCATTTGTATGTTTGATGAACTGTTATGAATTACGAGGCATTCGGCATCCTATCCCATTTTTCCAGTTGAGAGTTCCGATTCTCCTTTGATTAATTTAGGTAACAATGAAACTTCGTAACGTATAGAAGACACACAGTGTGATGTTGGAATCGATGAAGGTAATTGAAATTTTTATCCACAGTCATGGTAGAAAAACAAATATTTGTTGAATTGAATAAATAAATATGACAATGACCAATGACTCATTTCTATTATTTCCAGGATTTCGATTCAGAAACATATAAGTCTATTGTTAGGAAACTTTTCTGTCTCAGAATGCACCTAAATTCAAACTAAAAACTGAAAATAAGTTACCATATAGGTTACAAATGACTGATATCGTAAAAAAACTCAAAAAATTATTACCTCCAACAATATGACAACACAAGAGCTCAACAAAACATTCAAATTAAAATCACAAGTAGCAGTCGAACAGACAAAGAAAAACGGTGGACACGTCATGACGCTAAAATTAAAGAAAAAAACACCAACCGACAATGTTGCCTTATAAGCAACAGATTGTTGTTTCAGATTTCGAATAGAACCGTTATAATTTAGCTTTCGTGGAGAGCACTGTCTCTATATCGCTGATGACTCATATGCGACGATTACGTCTGACATAAGCAATTCGAGTTAAATTATTAATGAGAGATATAAAAAAAAAACAGTCCTGTATTCAGTCCGTTTAGAGGTAAAGTTTTATGGTAGGAGATAGATACATTGTAACGGTTAAGGTTTACACATGATTGGAGATAATTGTGTACAAGCAGATAATCAAATTTAATTATAATTATGGAACAATTCGCAAATTTTACCAATATCAAAAAGAACAAACATTAAGATACTGTTGAACTTCAGATGACAAATAATGACTAAGCGCGTTCACTTACAAATACGGTAAAAAGGTTAATGCTATTTGCACTTCGATAAAATAAACGAAAACCAAGTCCTACCAATATTATAAACGAGAATGTGTGTAAGAATATATGGATGTTTGTTACCCTTTCACACGAAAACTTATGAACGGATTTTGATGATACTTGATATTGCTAAAGTTTACGCATCAGTATAATACATAAGCTATAGAAATACGGCGCAACTAATATGTAATAAATAAAACATGACGGCACTTTCACGCTTAAATAATATAATAAATAACAATTAATGTACAAATCATACAACACTCACCTTTTGTAGCCACTGGTATAGACTGTCGCGTCATATCCTAAAACAGAAATTAGAATTATAGAAATTGTCTATACAAATTGCGATCTAAGATCAAGCAAAATAATAGGCATAATAAGCGGATATATGAAAACTATCTATTTACAAATGAGCAGAGCACTCAAATTTTCAACTAGACTGAAGGACTAGTAAACTACGCAACTAAAAGTTGTAAATTACGAAAATCGTAAACCGATAAGCGAGGAGGTAGTAAAATTGCTTTCTTTAAATTTTTCCCCGCATACGAAAATGTAATTACACATGGCCAACTTTCCATTTGAGATGCGGGTGTTAGTAAACACCACTCCAAACTTACAAATAATAAAAATAGATAATCATTTTGAAATACATGATGTATTACTGAGCATTATGACAAGGGTATCAGGATGAATGCACCAACATTTACCTAAATACTGAAAGATTTATTGTAATGAAAACAATTTTAAATGGTTTCTTACAAACTGCTTAAATGCGAAAACTATTCAGTGGTGTGGTAAACAAGTCTTAATTATATCTGTTAACCTCTAGTTTCTAAATAATTGAAGCATGAGTTATGTACTACTATACACTATCTATACAAGCCATCAACCACCTATCCAAATTGTATATAATTCCTAAAATTTACAAAACTATTTACATTCATAACCTGAGCAAATTCATTCACTATACACGATAAACACGTTTCGCCTATGTTGTTAATTAAAAGTATGTCGAAGGCATTAATTCCATCACTTGGTAATGAATCAACATAAGGCAACTAGGCCAACGGGGGAGGCGCGGTTCGCAATTTCCTTATACTTACGCTGCACATTTCCTTAGTGGGAACACGATATATTATGGCATTGCAGTTTTTGCTTTGTAATGTCATCTTTGAGTGGTAGAATTTCGTTTAAGTTTTATAAATAAAATAAATATTTGTCAGGGTAAGCAAATGTTCTAGCAGGATATATTCGATTAAACACTTTTTCATCACTCATATAGTACTCAAATAAATTCACTTATCAGAAAATAAATTCGAATTTCCTTACAAAAATATACTAGTTATTTTTAATGTAAGCATAAAATATTGTAATAAAAGCCTTCCCATTTCGAGTATAAAGCGGGCAGATGACAGCGTTAAAAGCCACTTTACGTTTGAAAGCAACGCTTTGTACAATTTAAGTGAAGGAAAAACTTTAGTGAAAATTTATTTTAAATAATTTATTCGATCTTTTTACTAGTTTATTGCTCTCGTTGCCTTTACACCTCATTTGCATAGCGTGGTGTTTAATTCAAGAAGCTATTTAAATAAGCTTTTTGTTTTCCACTTTTGATAAATGCATCATGATAATCGTTTTTAGTGGTTCCGTTATCAGTACTGAAAGGGCAAAAACGGGGTCTATCACTAAGACTTCGCTGTCTGTCGGTCTGTTTGTTTGACCGTCTGTCACCAGGCTGTTTCTCATGAACCGTGATAGGAAGACAGTAGCGTAGAGTACAATAGCAGTAGGCTTTCTATTCAACAATAAATTATAAAAAATGAGGTTAACGATTACCACGGTCAGAAATTGGATAGGTGACGAATTTATTTGCAGTTGCTCTTTAACTTATTTGTATATAATCTTAGTGTGGCTCGCATTTAACCGATTGTTTACTATCGTCCAGCCTTTGGATCAGACAGTCAATATAACCATGTCCGTAATTATACAAAATTAACTTTACATAAGTTCTGTAATCAAAGTAATTGATTTATACGTGAAAATAATCTTTAACGACATTTTGCTACTCATCTAGTACTAAAAACATATTATATCGTTAGATGATTCAAAAGCGTATCCCAAAGGAGTCTATAGTTAAATGCGTATACGTTCGAATTCATCTCTAGACATTCACCTAACAGCTCATTTGGGATTTATAACTTCGCATGCACGTCGCTCTGTATATCTATTCAAACAAATACAATTACTAACCATCCATTATAAACATAGAAATAAGACAATTTATCGTATTTATGGAGTATCTACGCTCGCATTCTTGAATTATTCGATGCGCCAGGACAATTGCTGTGTTTAAATAATGCACAATTACCAACGGCAAAAAATAAGGAGCCAGCGTAATAGCAGTCTAACAGTGAATTGTGTGCATTTTCTGAGTCGTTCGCACAATTACACTTTTACAATAGAGATAATTAATACGTCTGTACATGTATACCTAATCGATACTATACACGTCTCTCGGACAAAGATAAAATTTTAAATTTTGTATGGAATAACTTTTGATGAGAATATAATACCCACATGGAGACAGCATGAAA
The DNA here is from genome assembly GCF_012273895.1 of Zerene cesonia. NCBI lineage: Eukaryota > Metazoa > Arthropoda > Insecta > Lepidoptera > Pieridae > Zerene > Zerene cesonia. Next base: position 952,082 of record NW_024045135.1, on the reverse strand, counting down.
TGTACTTATGAAATAATACATCAATTTAGTCTAGTCTAGTCCAATAAATCTTAAGCAAATATACATTTTTTGTGCGAATTAATCTGCAATGGATGTTGCCCACAATCTATTCACTTTTAATCTAGAATAGAGCATTGTGAAGGATATAACGACACTATACCGAAATGTCCCATTGAAATAGATTCACAAAGAGTAGGAAGCAAGCCCATTACCTTCATACTGGTATTCCAATCGCACATGAATAGCCATCGAAATGGGTATGTGACTCATATGGTCAAAACGTTACCGCCCTTATTACAATAACATTAAGGTCCACTATACGCAAACCTGTCGCTGAATATGGAAGGTGTATTAACATAGCTCGTTTCAATTAATCGTTCACCCTGACACGAAATGTATTTAATACTTGGATGGCTCTATTTTTATAACCGATTGTTTTTGTGCGATGAGTCATGTAAAAGAACTCTGGTGAATTTTCGTACAAAAAAATTTATCGAACGAATATAAAATTGCCCAGCCAATAAAGGGAAAGAGAACGTTATAGTTTCAATTAAAAGTACAGTACATACAATTCCTATAATTGTAGATATGAAGAAAACATTAAAACCAACTGTTAGTGAAATAAAACCCTTCGCTTCTGTTGTAGTATATCACAGTCACACAGATGATTGTTATTGGAAAAATTGCTAATATCAAGTTTCTCCGACCACAAACATTAAGGTAGATAAAGTAAATTGTGCCACTGTAACAAATGTATAATACAGACTATATAACAAAACAAGATTGGAACGTGCTTTTATTGCGTAAACCATTATAAATGAATTTGTTTACACAACAAAAAACAGTACCAGAACAAGCGTCTGTGCAAATCATAGTAAGCAACGAAATAAAAACAATCAATTAAAGTGAAGTGTTGCTGAAAACAAAAAATAAAACAACGACGGACGGGCGAGTCCGTCGCGTGCGGCGTCCAACGTGCAAATGAGTGCGAAATGCGAATACCGATCGTGAGTTGCGCACGGGCAGCGTGTGGCCGGAGTCCCCGGTGCCTTCGCCCTCGCCTCCCTCGCGCAGGAAGCCGCCATCGTCCGACGAGGAGCCCGACGGATCCTTACCAACAATCACGTACAACAGTGCAACTTACTAGAGAATCCATGTGCAAAGCATCCAACTCCATCATAGACGAGCGACTACGCTCTAGTTCTAAGTAAAAGTGAAACTGAAGTGAATATGAGTGTGGAAAATCGATCGTCCGGCATCGGATTCAAGGTCGCCTGACCATCAATTACTGTCCGACTGCGTACAGTACGGTATAATTACTTATGGATACACCTCGCCGTCTGTTTATTTTGTTAATTCAAATCAGTAATGAAATAAATAAAATCACACATTAATGATTAAATGACAGACACGTATTGTTATGATGATCGGCGTGGGCAAGCAGTGTTGCCTAGGTAACAGCGCTATTGAGTGATTCTGATGCTACGTGCGATTTGCAATCACCTGCCAGCTGATGATGAATGGAAACATTTCATATTCTTGTATTCTATTAACTTGACACTATCACTTAGTCTTTATAAAATATGTGTAAATGAGCATGTTTCTATGAACTGCGTTTCTAGTCTTCATGAGCGGAAAGCACGGACAAGACTCACGTATGCCGGCGTCGAAGCGTTGTAGCAACGTGCTTCGATACCCAAACAATGAGGGTGATCGCGGCTTGGTACAAAACGGCCTCACAAATCGATACAAAATCCGCTCCATTATCATGAAATCGGTACACAATTAAAAGCAAAACTGCAAGTCACGACGCACGTAAAATGCACTATAAAGCTTCACTAGTGGCTAAGCTTCTGTAGGACCAAAACGAGTAAACTATCCAACGTGTGCAAAAAGCAAGGTCATAACGCAACGTTTGCAATGCAACTCGATATTAATATTAATAAACCTGACGTAATCGGTTACGAACGCTGGTAATCATTAGGCCGTCAAGTTAGTCCGGACACTGATTAGAATGATACTATCGTTCATTGAGCACTAAATTGGCAGTGTGAGCGAGAGTGATAGGGTACGATGACCTTTGAGTTAGTATTTAATAGCAAATTTAATGAAGTTATCGACTACTACGCTACCATCGCGTTTTTGTCACACTATTCAGGTGAAACTACTTCGTAATCAAAGCTACGACTTATTACTAGGATCGTATATTGCATTAGTAGGATAGTTTGATAAGTAAGCGTTCGTTAGTATTAAAAATGAATAAATGGGTTGATATTTATGAATCGTTTAACATAAATTTTACATAATAACTACGTAACATACTTACATATGAATTCAATTATAATTTAATAAGTTTTATCCTTGATGAGAATCAAGTTAACGAAAAACATGAAATTTCTGCCAGTTTGATATTGAAATAAAAAATAAGTTTAAAGTTAAATTTGTTCGCACATTTAATGGGTTAGAGCTTCATACAACAGATTTAAGCTTGTAGAACCGAGCAAAATCACTGATGACAGTTCTCATAACATATTTGTGTATAATAACAGTCTACCCGAATGACTCACTGCGATAACATGACAATTATTTCTTGAACAATTACAATTCAACACAAGAATGTGGATATACTTCACACTTTTAATTTAGGCCCACACAAAATGGTCAAAGTAACTACTCCCCAATAATCCACGCATGAAATGCCTCTCAAATCATGTATGTCATCAATACTCACCCTGGCTAATTTATTAGGCATGGGCTGTAAGTGTGGCGTGTGTCTCGTGCCCACCGAGAGCTCCGGGTTAAGCGCGAGGATGGCGTCGATCTCCACCTCCTTGCCCTTGGTCTCGCCGCGCTCGTACCACTCCACCGTCACCGAGCGCGTCTCCAGGTTGATCCCGGAGACGATCGCCGAGTGTATGCGGCCTGGAAATTAATGGAGCAACTTTTAAAAAACAAAAATAACTCCGACTTCAATATGGGATGACAAAGTTATTTAGTATAACTAATATAAAGATCAAACATGAGCTTGTTTTCGAACAAAAAACTAATTATATCTACACGGGTCAGTCTATATGATATGTAAATCATATGTAAAAGTTATGAGTGTAAACAAGAATCATACATCATCAGATCATTGATACATGTGAAACTTTTCATGTCGCAGCGCTGAATGTCGCAATACAAGAGGTATTCTAAAAGACTTATTTCAGGCTAAGATAAACTATTCATCTGCCAGACCAGATGAAGCTTATAGTTATTTTGTGTTTTTTTTTTTTAATAAACATCATTATCCAATTATTATATAGGTCAATACGATAAATAATAGTCAAAATGTTTAGATGCTGGTATTAATAACTGAATTCAATAATTCATTTCTTGTTTACACAGGTGCTCCGCAAGTCTGGTTCTTCTGAGCGAAATGGATTCCGCTATGCGAACTATTTCCATTTAAATCTTTATTAATGATTCTCACAAATGCTCGATTATATTATGATATTAATGATATGAGAGACATTGATGATCATTATAAAATGAAATGATATCTAATCTAACATATTCTACGTTAACAATAATTGAAAGGGATAGTCGTACAGTTTAAGTGCAAATCAAAATATTTTTTATAACCTAGAATCAAGTACCGCATAAAAAGAATCAACTTCAGATAATCTTATATCTTTAAACGAGCAATTCTTGTATATATATATAATTGGAATCTCGGAATCGGCTCCAACGATTTTCATGAAATTTAGTATATAGGGGGTTTCGGGGGCGATAAATCGATCTAGCTAGGAATCTTTTTTAGAAAATGTCATATTCGTGTTTTATTCGTGTTTTATCGACTAAAACTTTTTTACAAATAGGAGGCGTTTCTTTCGGTAAGATCGAAAAATATTATTCATATTTCATAATTTTATTAGTATGTAATTCGTACTTAAATATAATTTCCAAAAAACACAATTTATAAAATAACAAAAAAGAAAAATATACCGAGCAAAGCTCGGTCATTCATGTGCTTTAATTATTAAACCCATTCATTACCTACACATCAGAATAATTTTACGTTTTGTTTAGATATCATTCTTGCTACACATTCTTACAAACACTCGCTTTTCTAATATAATTAGCTTAGCACATTTATTCTAATAAAGCAAGCCAAGTCACTTGTCGTATGATTAAGTTTCCCATTATTAAAAAAAAATTCCGATAATTTTCCAAGTTCATTTCTAACGAGTTGAAATCGTAAAATCGCATTAAAGTTTAACGGTACATAGACACTCGTTATAGAACAATAGGTATAAAGGGAGGCGGCTAGACACATAAACTAACCGCAATGTGGCCAGGATAATGCTAGACTACGTTTCATACCCCCGGAACGGACGAATTACTTTGAGACAGATCAGACGATACGAGACCTGTGAACCAGGAGACGACACTTACATTATGAAGAGAATTTTTTTTTTTTTTTCTATATTTGTATTGAATAGACTCCGAAACTATTGGAGGGATTTGAAAAATCCTTCAACCAATTAAAAGCCACATTATCTACAAGTGTCATAGGCTATATCTTGACTCTTCTCTGTATGATCTGCTTTCCAAATCGGAGGTAAATGTTAAAACTATATTTTAACTATTCAAAAGTGCTTCTATTAGAAGTCTAATCGAATAAATAAATGGTAGTTAGTGAATCCGGGCGAATCTAGGACGAGCGATTAGTAATTTATAAAATGGAACTGAAAGTGCATAACCTCACAAACATAATCATTAAATTATCCCATCACGCATTCATCAATCAAAGCATTTTTTTATTTCTGATCAACTAATGTCTGCTTTTCACCATACTCACTATCTTGTGCTTATAAAATTGGGATTGAATACACAAAGCATAACCAGGACAAGGTCACCGACCTCCGACAACCTGCCACAATGTTACGAGATACGTAACACAGCTGCCCACAGAGGGATCTATTATGAGATGTAAACAGTTCTAAAACAGAGACTCTTGAATGCAGTAAAGATGCCAACCTGTATGGAGAGATAATACCTATAGAATCTTTCCCAGAAATAAAACCTTGTATCGAAATCAGCTCTACACCAAGATGAAAAATTTTGTCGAATCATTGAATAAAACATCGAATCATAATAAAATAATTTTGAAGTAAGGAAATGATATAATCATTTTGACATTTAATAGTTACTACAACAGTAGTATGTAAAATATTTTAATTTTAACGCATAATCCAATATATTCCAAAATAGCAGATTTCTTGTACGTAGCTACAGTAGACAAGGCCCTAACGGCTTAACCTACTGTATTATAAATGCGAAACTGTTTTTTTTATTTGCCCTTCTTTCACGTCGCAACAGAACGGTGTTATGAAATGATTTTTTTGTATGGAGATAATTAAGTTAGGCCTTGTGTAATTTCCAATACTATGAAGTGAAATGATCTTATAATCGAGCTGCTCGAGGTTACTAATAAACATTAAAAACGTTAGCTCATCTCTCAAGGAAACTGTTAGTAGTTTGCCATTAAAACACAGTTCCAGCACACCAAATTACGAACCCATAGACGATTATCGAATAAACCCTGCCATGGTTACGCTCCATGACCTGACGAAAGTGGAACGAACCGAAATGTAATGAACAAAAATTTATCGGTAATGTAATGGGTTGACTGCAGTACTTTTAGTATCTGGAACCATGCACTTGCTGGTATCCAATTTTTTGGTCTTATTTGGGATATATAGAAAGTTTCATTGATACGGGTTTTCAGAACACTTCGTAAAATATATTTATTTAAATTATAATGACCTCTGCTGAGCCCACATGGAACTATCTTTCTTATACAAAATAAAACCAAGTGGATAAATATACAATTTCAGAGCACTTGACCTACAAGGGTAAAAGCATACATTTACTGGTGTGCTGCTAGAAAATTATAGCTATAATATAGAATATGGAATACATCAAGTCTCTTTAAAATCGTGATATTTATTTTAGAAAACAATTTATTTTTTTAGAAAATAATTTATTTTTTTGTTACATCAGAACTTCAAATACACATCTGGAGAAAAATTAAACCAGAAAACAGGGACACGGACCAAACAAAGCAAAACGAAGAGAAAATGAAAACATCTTCTAAAAATTTGTCGTAAAAGTTTTTTGTCATAGACACAAAAATAATAATTATATCAACCTTACATAATCCTGCCGCCTATGAACACATGAACAAAATCATATCTAAATTATCTCCTATTCATACACAAGAGCGGCTGACATGCTCTTATGAATAGCATTTTTCCTGTCCTGACTCCTAACGTATTCACAAATTAGAAAATATACATGAACATCAATAACATCACAGCTGTACAAATTGGTGTTTCCTTCGCTTTCCACTACTAAGTAACAAAACCGACATTGTAATTGAAACTTGCGGTTCGACCCAAGCATAATTCACAACATATAATTTTATTTCTTTATTGCACTGTTTTGAAACAAGCAGTATGTATTAAGAAATTGGACTGGCTGTTTAGTTTAAATTTCTACGTTTTTGTTAAGTCATCGTTTCAGCCGTAGGACGTCACGTTAGTTTCCATTAAACGAAAGAGCATATTGTCATTGCAGTGTAATTTATAAGCTACTAACGCCCAGTTAATAGCATTTCGTTGTACCTATCTTCGTTTTGTCTTCTACATTATTTGCTATTACATTCCTAATCTGTATTTTAATTAGCATTCATTCAATGATGTTTAAAGGTGCACCATCACACCTACACAAAAAATAGACTGATTCCCAGCGCTGTACAAACTCAACTTCATGTAAACAAATACGCCAATCGAACTTGATCCGTACCTCGCGTTGCTTTCCACGGTGCGTATCACCTTACGGGAGATCAAAGTGCGCTGGTCGCCGTTACAATTTTATACCGTGTCATTGACCCGTTAACGCATCTCGGCGCTAATTATATCATACTCCTCACGCGTTGTGCTCAGTAATGCGGTGACAAATCGCGTTTCCGTAACGCATACTTTGCCCACACCGCTTTCTTTTTGCGACAAAAATTTAAGTTGCCTAGATGAAAATATCGCTTCAGCGGCAGGTCGTTCGCCTATTCACTTATTTAGAAACTGTTACTGGAATAACACGATGAACGCTTTCTATCGCGCTGCAAATTAGCGTCTTAAATGAATATAACATTCAATAAAAAAATGAATCATTTTGTTATTATAACAAAGTAGTGTTCTAATAAACCATCCATGCCAATAAGTTTATAAATATCTAGTCTTGATAGCAAAGAAAAAAAGGCTAGTTAGATTTGGAAAAAGCAGGAATAAATGTTTTTATGGGATGATCATAATCCGAACAGTTAAAAGTTTAAAATTGTTGATCTGTAGAAATAAATTGCTCGGAACGTGAGGATACACGCACATACATTAATGATTAAATCGTTTGTTTATTAAAATTGCAATCATTGATAAGCAACAAAAAGGCGATAAATAACAAACATCATGTCTTATACAGAATGGTTTATTATTGTTACTGACCTACAATCGAATGAGGATTATAAACCTACTTTTTAAAATCGCAAACTATAAAAAAATACGACGTCACGATCTACAAAACCTGACCACATTTCTCGAAACGACTACATTATAATATTTTAACGTACAGCTACTCACGATTGGCACGATTTGAATTAATTTAGGCTATCAGTTTATAAAATAAAGAGTACATTGTCGAAGCAATCTTACTTGGACCATCAATCATTCGTTACTTACATCAGAGAAAAAAACGATTTTAATTATTCATTTCAATGATGAATTAAGGTTGTAATTAATACTGTACGTTGGAATAGAAACTATACGTACACCTACCTAAACAAAAATAAACAATGCAAGAGCAGAAGCTGGATACTTTTCAAGTAGATACTTCATAAACTAGTTGTAATGATTTAAGGTCAACAGTCAACTGCAGATTTGCAACATAATTGAAACTTGTTGAATGACCGACGAAGGTAGCTATTATTGTATTAAACTAAAATGAATCATGAATTTTGCAAATACCTACATAGTTAAAATGGATTCAAACGACAAGTGAAATTGAACAGATGTACAAAGCTCATGCAATATTCAAACATTGTTTTACATATTGCATCCATAATACACTGGTCGTCAAAAAAATCGGCCCACCTTCATTTTGTATACTAACTATCGATTGTTTCACAAATAAATCATTT
>NW_024045135.1:908146-942846 GCF_012273895.1 Zerene cesonia | reverse complement strand
TTTCTCTATAGTTTGAGAAAAATTCACAATTTGCGGTAAAAATGCAGGTGGGCCGATTTTTTTGACGACCAGTGTATTTATTAAGAGTAACTAAAATGATAAACTGCATTCGTCTAAGGGGTTGTAAGTTACCACTCTAAATATACACGCAACATATTTCTTTAACCGCCTTCCGCTTAGCTATCTATCTCCTTAATTGCCACCACAGCATTGTCAAGTAAAAGTAAAAAGAAATGCACTGTTCCCACGGCCACAGGAATGACGGAGTAAAAAGGCGTGCAATAACAACCTCTATGTATTGCACGTATAATATAATGATTAGAGAGAAACTGGAGCACGTGGATGGCTCATTTCATGGTGTTATCGTATTGTTTGAAACGGCTTTCTAGTTACGTGTTAACCACACTATACAGTGCTTGCAGCTCAATCAAGTCTAATATAATAGTGACAGAATAACCACATAGAAACGGAAGCAATGCTAATGAGATTTCTAAGGTTGACTATTTGTAACTCACTGACTTATACTTATAGAAATATCTACATTATCAATGATTTTTGTTTTCTATTCAAACGGAAGTTCTTTGATCTTCATAGAACACGAAACATAAAACAAGCGACACACGTAGTGCAGTACGTTCAAAACATCTGACACGTCAAGCCGACACCATGTAAATGCATCACACGGAAGACATATTAACCATCTGATGGAGGTCAGACAAGGTCAGGCTCGTGAAATGCCGCTCCATGACAATAAGCGGCTTTCGCTAACCGCGAATCAAACTAATAAGGCTCTGGAACCATGTTTGTGTTACGCGCAATTACTGTCGCTGTGCTCCAAGAGACAGTGATGCTTATCGCCAAGATTTATACTCGTTTGACGTGTAACCGTTATCGATACAAATTGTATCTTATGGATCAACGATTCATTTGTTAGACAATCATTTAATAGAAGTTTATTTAGGAAGTCAGCAACAATAGAGTATTTTATTGTTTCTTACAAAAACTGTAATAACTTTCAGTGCATCTTATAATATATAAAAATCGATTGCTATTTGTTAGGCTCGCTAAAACTCGAGAATGACTGGTCTAATATTTATCATCATTGTTTTGGTGCATTCAGAATAGTCCAAAGAAGTTTTAATGGTAAGAACTATACGGAGGCGGGCGAAACCGCGGGTGGGAAACTAGTTCTAAACATATTTATTCAAGATATAGTTGCTTGAGAGCAACTTTATCTACGTTGCTACGTTTTGCTTTTTATACATTTTTATTGCATTCAATGTGCGCTTTGGTTCAATTGTACCTACAATTAATAATTCTGAATAAAATAAATAAACATATAACGGAATAATTCTTATGTGATTCCCTAAATAAACCCTCAATCAAACATTTTCATTAGAAATAACTACGTATTGTAGAAACATTGCCGAACCTAACACTATGTCCCAAAAGCGCTACGAGGAACCGTAAACAACTAGTCTTACCGACCTGTCCTATAGACAAAACAAGTTTAACGCTTAAACAGCAACAATAACTCTGAACATGCCATAACATGCGCACGCGCAGGATTGACTCCGGTGAGTCAGCGAGCCGGTCGTAACCGGCTAGACGAAACACAGTCGCATAACGTTACTGTAAAAATTATATTAGCAAGTACAGTTTATATATATTCAATTGCAGTTTTACAGTAAAACATTACAAACGTCCTAAATATGGTTCAAAAATATCGCAATCTTTATAGAAAATTTTTATTACGCTGTGTTGTGTTATTTTCTCGATCATACGCGTCACCTTTAACACCATAAGTTCAATATTTTCATGACATTTTAATTTGTATCAACTTACAAAAAAAAAGTACTTCTCAACAACATTTGAAACCGACTAAAAACATTGAGGAGGTTCTCAATTCGATTGCATTTTTTTGTGTTTGTTACATCATTAAGTACTTTATTCTGGATGAACCGGTTTTGATGAGTAATTATTTATTTTAAAAGCTGGTGCATCCCGTGTGGTCCCATTTAAATTTGGTCTAGTTATGACAACTTGAAGCGTTTATATATAAAAATTTCTTTAATAATAATTAATTACTTATTATAGCTACAATTTTAGTAGTACAGGCTGTTTTTAATAAGATATATATAAAAAATATCACTAAACTCAAAAAAATTATTGATCCACATTTATCAATATTGTTATGAAATATTGGCACAGTTTATTTAATAAATTATATACCTATATGCATATTTCTTATCTTATAAATAATCGTTATCAGTAGTACTAAATACTCAATAAGTTATTGCGATCAAAATTCTGCATATGGCGTAACACAATGGAACAACTGATATGTTTGTTATTCAGATTTATACATAATAGGTACCTATAATTTTTATATATAAATTCAAAATTATATCACATAATTTTCAATTCAACACAAACGTACAAATTTTGTGCATTTCGGGCGACTTTCGGGAATTCCCAAAAGGTTCAAAGATATATTAAAACAATAAAATCAATTTGACATCAACGACTTTATAACACCTATTGAAGCGATAAAACATCATAAACGATTTGATGGATTTCACTAAAGAAACACATGAAAATAGACTATAGTTGTATGGAAAAAGACTGCGACGCGATAGTGTGAAGTACGTAGGCAGATACCTTGAACTTGTACAAATGAAATTTGTGAAATAATATAAAACTAAAAGAAAATTTCCTCTGTTACAATGTTGGAAGAACTATTGAAGAAACCTTTATTTTTCAGTAACATGACCGAATTTAATAAAAGTATTTCATATTTGTACTATAATTAGTCTGGACAGAAGTTATAAAAGCCTACTTACTGCATGTGCACTTTCCAAGTGCCTCACACAGGAAAATATTAGAAAGTGAAATAGTTTTACATAATTCTAATGTCTCAAGAGAATGACTATGCAAATATCTCATGTATTACGGCGGAAATCAATTAACTCTTCACTACATCGATATCTATAGAACGTAAATAATTAGAAAATATCAATTTGTTTTTGTAATGTACTTTTAAATAACACAATAATTGAAGTATATAGTCGAGCAATAGTTTTAAAATCAGTATATAACTCAAGAATTTCCTTTATTCTACCAATACCTACATTTTCAGCTTCAGAATAGTTTAATTCTTCATGCCATGTTGGTACTCAGCACCTAGGCCAAGTACCAACATGAGTACCAACTATCGAGACAAGTTAGTTTCTTGATAGTTCTTTACCGTTCCAAATCATATGCCATTAATACATTTGACACATATTCTTCGTCTCGTACAAACCACTCGTCTCTAAGAATGTTCAAGTGGGGCCTCGGTGCGCGCCGGGGGCTGGTGAGATCACAAGGCGGAAACACTCGCCCGCCCACACCCTCCCACACGCTAGAACCTTGCCAGACCCTCGAGTCTATGTAACTTGGAGAGCGATATCAAACTATTCTAACCAAAATAGCAGACAGAGCTTTGGGTAATAAGTCAATAGATTTTGTATGCTTTAAAAAAGTTTCGTAAGTAAGAATATCAAAACAAATGAAATGACATCGAATAGTAAAAATGTCATATATCAATGTTTAATTTGTATAAATTAAAATAAACCTTTTTCAGGTATATAATGGAACAAATTTGTCCTGACCACACACACAAAACATCGAATAGTACCTGCTTCTGTAACGTGTTAGAAAGTCACTTAATCGTGCAAAATTTGTTAAATCCTTTAAAAGACAACAGTACAGATTGGTATTTTAAGAGACATACGGTGAAGGGTACAAAGCATTATTTAAAAACAATTTCCCTAATAATGACTTTAAACTAATTCTTTTTCAAAGAAAACTCGCGATTTAAATAAACATCGTTCGCGCCTCTGCGCTTTAATCACACCTTTACTATACCTGTTATTTATATTTAGATAGTGGCGTTACATACTCGACAATTACAATCTTACATTTCATATAACTGAGAACTTAACGGTTGTTTTTTTTTTTTTACTGTCACGAAGCCTCGATATATTTAAACACGTACGCAGAATTAAGATAATTGTCATATACAATTCGTAATAATAGAGCTCATAATCAAAAATCCTCACGTGACTGAAACTTGTGTTTTGTATGTCATTAACATAGAAAAAGTTTTCCACACATAAAACATTATTACTAGATAAACACATAAAATTAAAATGAATGAGCTGAATTAAAATATGTCTTGTAGCACCTAAATGCTTGAACGAACAACAAATTTGCCATGAGGTCTCGTCTGTACATAAAAGTTAACCCTATAGTAATACCTATTTACAGATATGCTATTATTAAATTACATTGCCATTGCACATTACATACACAAGCTGCTCTTCCCTTCTCCGCCCAGATAGACGAAGCTTTTTAAAGATTTTTTTTTTATCATTTAAAAAAAAAAAGGAAACAAGTCCAACAAACCAATCAAATGCAACTCAACGCCATCGCAATTCCATTAACAAATCGTCTGATAATTTTTTTCCTAATCCTTCTCTTATCGAGCTTTTGGGGGCAAACATATAAGGACTGTGTATCTAAACCTAATATTTATCGAAAGCAAAGACAAACCGGTTTTAGGGTATGATCTAGATTCGATACATTCATCGCGTTCGGCCTCATTTCACTCTATTATCTGATTATATTGTAAAGGCATTTATTGGTGTTACTTTCTATAAAATTGTGCTTTTGGCTTTTGTATTATTGGTTTGTATTTGAAATACAATAACTGAATAAGGTTACATATTTTTGAAACCTACTTTTTCATAGTTAAAAAGTATTACATTAAAATAGGTGGAATATGGTATCGTAAATTTAACAGTCTTATAGAAGTTTAAACGCTTCTCCAATGTTCTCAGAATCAAAATACGAAGAAGTATATTTCACATACATTTATTTTATGTATGCTTGAAAGATAATTTTTTTTCATCAGAGCGTCGATATAACCAGGATATAGAAAGAACGTAGAGCGTGATTCCGCAAGTTAGTAATACTTTCGTGGCGACTCTCTAAATGTAATAACATTTTGGATATGTCATATATATTTTTAATTATTTATTCTCATTCGTTCTTATACAATGTTTTGTGTTTGCCTCCAATAACGGCGTAAAGATCTGGTAAATTCATAAAGTTTTTGAACTTATATACTAACTTCATTTTCTCACTTCCAAAGCTAGCGGTAAAAAGACAATTACGAATATAGCCTGCCTTTCTACAACAGATAACTTTGATGACGTTCTTTGATAAAATAATATACATATATAGATTTGCACATTAACAGAGATTTGATACAACCAATGCACAGTTGCCTGACACGATTAATAGTCGTTGACTAAGCATCTAACAACTCACAAGGATGTGTCAATTTACAGTTAAAGATGCATTTATTAATTTTGTGTTGGAAAAAGAGTTTATGACTTGGACATGCCACTAACAACACCACACAGGTAATGTTGTCAATTTTATAGATCGCACGATGTGTTTTCACATTCTATTATTTCACAAATATACATAAATGTAACTATAATAAACAGTACACAAATTCCTAAAGATGGAGAACCAAAAACAACCATTCTTAACTTGAAACTTAACCAAGTTTGTGTTACTTGTACCTATCTAATAACAATCAAATGAAATCAAAGAACTGCTTATTATAACAACGCTTCCAACTTCATTATTCATAACAGACTCCTACACACCGATGACATCATTATGTAAAATCGAAAGTGGTATTTCTGTGCATTATATTGCCCAATAGCTGTCCTGAATGGCTGAGCGACCGAAAAGGATACGAGATGCTAATTATTTTAATAGAAAAATTAACTAACAACCAACAATAAGATCTTGCTTCATCTACATCCTTTTGATAAGATCGCTTTGAAGATTAGTAGCTTGTTGGCCTATATTTTTAATTGTTTAGATTTACTAGACGAAAATAAGAATTATACGAGCTGTAGGCTTGAAATCGATTACACAACTATTTCTTTTGTCTCTAAAAGATTTACATCGAAATTTAAACAGTCTATCAATGGAGCATATCCTGTGACAGACTGCTGAGATTACTTATTTTATAAGTATAAGTCCGTATATATTTTTGATAGTTTAATGAGCTGAATAAGAAGCTGTATACCTACGTATTCAACTCCTTATTTTTCAAGCCAAAATAAAAACGAACAATTTACACCTAACACCACAAATTATCTTATTTCGTTCAACCAATCAAGTGAGCCTTCACAAAATCGTTCCACATCCTATTTCGTAACACAAATAACCAGCCAAAACAGAAGTTACGGCACATTTAAATACATTATTCGCAACTTGCGTGACTAACGTGGTCCGAGGTGGCCAAAACGAGAGAACAAGGTGTTACGTCAAAAACAGCCCGTAAGCAACATTTCGTCAGGCCACGTGGGCGATATCCATGAATATTATTGGTGTTTATTAAGTACTGCTACTAATTTAAGGTCTATAATGATGACATCTCTAAGAAGAGTGAGAAAAACAACGATTGAATCCAGATTAAATTCAAACTTGACCGATTAAGAGTGGCTTAGAGCAAAACTACATCGAATTTCTTGCATTTCCACTTTCAGAGCAAATGAAAATATAAGACATAAAACAACATCGTGCGTAAATACAGATCTCATGAATAAACCATTCCAGAATTCCACTGCCAATGAAAACTGTACAGAATCAAATAAACAGATGCAGCCGGAATCCTTATAAATAAACATTATAAACACAAATGCATCAATTAAAAACGGAGTTGCAGCTGAGCTAGGGAGTAATGAATAGTGACATTAAGCCCTAGGTCACGGCGGATAATCTGATTTGACAGTCGATTAAGGCTTCGTCGACATTACCGATAAGCCATTTCATAGTTGCATGCCTATGTAAATATGTACACTATACAGCGGCGAGCAATAAGAATTGTGGAGGTAATTTAGTTTTCATTTCGTATAGTTATACATATTGTGACACACACACACACACACACACAATTGTAGCTAAATTCTATTTTAACTTTTTCTAGAAAATGTATTGAACAAAATTTTTAATACGAATCAATTAAGTTTCCTTTGGGTACTATTCTTAAAAATAATAACATTCATAATTTTTTAGGATCTCTATGGTAATGTGCTTAAACTTCAATTAAATGACTTCCCTTGCCAACGTACGAGTACCTAATACAGAGTTTAGGGTTATTTCGTGTATAATCCTTATTTGGCATGATAGAACACATTCATTGGAAATCAATGCTCTCATGTTGTGGGCATATAATTAACGATGATTTAATCGAACAATATTTAAGTGCAAACACGTCACGTGGGCGAATTCACAAATACTGCGCAAATGTGTAATAACTATGCGAATGAAACGGACTCTTTAGTCCTTAGAAAGTTTAACCTTCAGAAAGTTTATCAAACTTCACCCAAACAATTAAAATATAACTTTTATAATAAATGATGATATTTAAAGACCTCGATTGATGTTCTATCAGATTCAGCATACAGTAACTTGAAGATGCGTGCGTTTGAAAATTTCAACTGACTCCCGCGATTAGTTATTACTCAGTAATTTTAAAAAATATATATGTATATACATCCACCAAATTTCAATACCAAAATTATCCGACTTGAAATGTAAAAGGTATATAATATCTAATATATAAAATTCTCGTGTCACAGTTTTTGTTGCTATACTCCTCCGAAACGGCTTGACCGATTTTGATGAAATTTTTTTTGCTTATCCGGTATCTATGAGAATCAGCCAACATCTAATTTTCATCCCCCTAAATGATAAGAGTAAGGCATATCAGCGTTTGCCGGGTGCAGCTAGTGTTATATATTATTGTTGTGATCGAAAGTGCCAACGTCGGCCGAGGGAACCCGCTCACCGATATGCGATGACTCATGCGCGCACGTCGCTTCGACCCAAGAGCTACGTTCACGGCGACTTGACGCTGTTTATTTAGTATTCCGAGTACTAAGCTTTATTATATGATAACCATTTTGTTTGACAGCTATGACTGTATTTTAATACTGTTGAAACTGCATCTCTCAAAATTCCTTGTCCTTAAATGACAAATCACTTGTCTTTTACAGAGTATACGTAAGGATTTTTTTTAATCCTGGCGATTCTAATAAGGATAATAGGATTAACTCATCAAATATTGTATGGTCACCGATCTTTGATAATTATACAAAGAATGAATTAAATCTGTCCGTTTCATGTGTGTTGAAATAGGGTCTAAAGGTGAATCCTATCCTACTATCCTACTTCCTTCTAATATTATAAATGCGAAAGTTTGTAAGGATGTGTGTGAGTTTGTTGCTCTTTCACGCAAAAACTACTGAACCGATTGCCGTGAAATTCGGTACGTAGACAGCTGGAGAACTGGAATAACATAGAGGCAACTTTTTATCCCGATATTCCTACGGGATACGGATTTACGCGGGTGAAACCGCGGGGCGCAGCTAGTCTAATATAAGTGTATTAAAAAGAAACATACTATTTTGAACTGGATGGTGTAGAAATAGATAGAGAAGTATTTTATTTGAACTAAGGTTTAAAAAGCCTCAACGCTTCATAAGGCAAAAAGGAGTTATGATAAAAGCTTTACACTAACATCCTTATATATTACGTGTTACGTCATTTAAAATAGAATCATGACTTGAAACTCAAAGTAGCATATACGTAAATAAATGACCATTCCTGACTAATCCACTTGTGCCATAAAAGGCATATCAAGAAGACCTCTTTCCTTGAATGGTAGAATGCCCAAACTTCTTGAAAATTAGGAACAAATATAATCTTGCTTTTCCTTTACCAAGTAAAACAACCACAGGCAACTTATTTTCAGAAAAGGAAGGTCACTTCACTCGACGTTGTTTTAAAAAAATATTCTTATAAATAGTACACTAGTGGGGTGCTTAAATCGATGAGTCAACCTTGGCTCACAAATCGTAGGCGACAACACGAGGCGAGTTGGAGTTTATAAGGAAACTGATAGCATCTTAACGATGCGAGATGATGGAAATTGAACATGAGATTGTTGTGAAAATTTTATATTTATCAAGAAATATATGTTATTAGATGAAGTGTTTGTGCTAATAATGGTTAAATATAAAAACAACATATGTACATGGTGCATTGCTTGCCAGTCGTCTTAGCATTTTCAAAATCGAAAACAGATAAGGCACATCTTTTCTGATATTCTGGTTAATCAACAAAATTTCAAATTCATGAATCTCAACATTCGTGTTATTATGCATTATTATAAAGCATCATTTTCCCTTAAACTGGTTTAGATTAAATGATACGTATTTGTCTCTTGGGCCGGAAAAAAACTGATGATAATGAAATTTCCTATGGTTAATAGAGTATATTTTTTTCCAAAAAGTATGTATTAACAGATTGAGTACATTTATAATGTTTACAGTATAAACTGAATTGGCATAGCTCACATTTTTTAATTTATATTTCAAAATAGGCTCAAGACATCTAATTGCGGAGACATGCGCATATTATCATTATTTCATCCCTAATTCATGTAGAAATGTATGCAACAATATCATAAAAATTACTTGGCTCCCCGTGAACTACAAAGCACCATGACCTCTACACTTTATTGGCTTGTATGACAACATCCTGATTAACTAGGCAACATTAGTTTTTATTATAAGTGTGTTGTAATTTCTCACATATTTATTTTGCATTAATCAAGTCATTGCATATAAATAATATATCAATATTTTATTACTACATATTAGAAAAAGTGTTCAAAAAAATCTTCAAATTACTCTTTCATCTCCATAGAACAGAATAATTTTTTTATTTCAATTTGTAACAAACCCATATATTTTTCAATTATTATTTTAGCATAAAAACAAAATTTCTGAGTTAGCAGTTACATTGACAGTGCAAATTTCAACTGAAAAAAAAAGAAAATTTAAAGTAGGTAATAAAATATCGATTTATTGATATCGGCCGGCGGCGCGCACGCAACGCCGACCGCTTCATATATGGTCGGTTGACGCAAGGCCGCGACCCGTCCTCGCTTGCTTGAAATTCGAAAAAATATACATTGCTAACTGATATTGTAACGGTTAAGACACACTAGTCCATTATGACTATACTAAGAATGTGTATTTAGCTTTTGCCTGCGGCTTCGCACGCTTTAAATTCAAAGAAGTTTAATAGATGTTATTACACAATTATTTGTGTTAGGTTTATACCTTCCTCTTGAATCACTCTCTCTATTTAAAAAAAAACCCCATCAAAATAAGTTGTGTAGCGTTAAAGAGCTAAGCATACATACATACATAGGTTCAGACATAAGAAACAACTTTACGTAGTGATAAAAGAAATTGCTGAGTCTATTTGTGATTTTAAGATATTTATTGTTTCCCAAGTACATAGTGTGTTTGATATCTTAAAAATGAATGAAATAATTTTTTTGACTTTTTCTTTTTCCAGGCCTTATCCTAAGAAAGTTTGAACCAATTTACCAATTTTATGGATGTTTTACTAGAGGAAAGAAAATTAAAATGATTCTTTTGAACATTAAAGATTACCAACTTCCCCGGGGAGAGGAACCTTTGCAAATTTAAAAATGGGACCAAATGATAACAATTCCCTAACAAACACAAAAAGAATCACATCAATCAGTTGAAACTCCAAGACAATAAATACAAGTTAAATTGAGAGCCTTCTTGGTTTTAGGGACATGGGTTTGAAAACAGAAATTCTGAAATCAAAAATCCCTTAACACATTCAATCAACACAAGCATAAAACAAGAATTAGTTATCATATCAATTACTAGTTATGCCTTTAAGCTAATCTAGACTATAATCTATCACCATACCAAAGTTTCACATATACTGATCAGCTGTATTAGCATGATTGAGTAGCAAACATACATTCATTAGCACAAACTTTCAGGTTTATATTTTAAAACAAGTTTAAGGCTAGATGGTTAATAATTTTATTTCAGAGTTTATAATATTAGTAAAACTTTTTCTACAAAATTATTTCATGTGCCCAATTGATAAAAATTACTGAGCTACTTTTTGTCTGACCACCAGACCAGAACAGATATGGGTTGAAAATAATTCATGAAATTGCATAGCTTTTTATACATTAACATATGATTGGTGATTAGCTGGATAATGACAACAGTCAAAAATAGATTTTCATGGAATAAAAAAAATCATTTTTATTTCATTATTTTCGTATTCTAATGCAAGAAAGAAAGGATATTGTCACATCTCAAACAAAGAAATGATAACTCTTATATGGTATCCTATATATTGCTCTGTAATACAGAACTACTATATATGTGTTAGCTTTATGTGTTATCATTTTCACATTTATTTATTTTTTATTTCATACATACATACATTTTTGACATTTTTAAATTTACAGTTTATATCAATTACAATTTAGTTTATATAAACGGTTTGTCTTACATATATTTTAAAGTTTTCATATATAAAGCCGATGTTTCCCTAGCTAGATTGCAGGGCAACCTGTATTTAGGAGAAACAGCTTATTATATATAATACTGTGATACCATCTTTGGTTTTGACTTTACTGTTGTTAAATCTTTTTTTCTTAACATTTACCACAATTTCTGATTCCAATTACACGGAAATGTTATCACTTAAACTTTTATCTTCCAGGCAAGATTATTGGTTACAAATAAATTACAATATACAATTTTCTACACCCACAAAGACTTGGTATAAATAAAATCAATACATCTTATCGCATGTAGATATTTTTCTTTTTTTTACATCATAATTTTCTTATCACCATTACAAATTTAAAAACATTAATTGGATTTATAGATAGAAATAATAAAATCTACTTTGAAAGGTATTCCAATTACTTTGTAAATAAATCACCAAGAAATATATACATTTCATGTTATTGTTTGTTGGTCAGCTGTTATCTAATTATCAAGTTTAGGAATAAAACATAGAATGAATGTTCATCAAAACATTTTGACAATTTCTAAATCTAGCTAATTAATCTAGTATTTAGTAATAATAGGAACATTTATGTATATTTTTATCCTTCAGCGCAATTGCATTTTCCACAAAATATATGTTTTTCTTAAAAGAATAGATCAAAGAAAACCGTTAAAATCAATTGAACTTATATGAGGGCTAAACTTGAGTAAGTCAGGGGCTATGCACTGTGTGTAAAAGTTCGTTATGAATGAATCATTAAAGGAACCTTAAATAGTGTAAGAAGCTTCAGCTAAATGATATCATTCTGACAATTTGATAACACGAGTATGAGTAAGACTATGACGAAAAGAAAGGGAAACAAAATTGGCTTTTACTCACCATCTGTTCTTTTGATGTTGATGTTAATCCCAGATTGAATTTTGATCGCACCGTCATCCATTTTTTCACTATTTTATACACCATATACACTAATTAACATTATTTTGCATCAAACGGGTATTCAAATATTGTCTAATACATTCGGTAATTGAACTAAAGAACCGGTGAAAATTACAAATAAATTTCTACACCCAGATTGACAGTTATATCGAGCTAGCTACACACTTCAGACTGGAACGTTTCAAATTTGTTTCACTACAATAGTCAAATCAACCACTTTTTTTTCTTTCTTACGATATTAGAAGTAATTTAAATATCATAACAATTATTTAAACTGAAACAAAATAAAGACAGTAAAAACGTTTTAAATTATATCGGTTATAACACGAAATTAAAAAATTGTCGATCTGTAGATCAATGCGTCGAAAATTGTTATAATGTTGCCAGGTTATGGGCCATGTAAATATTAATTGTCGGAATATTACATTTTTTTATGGGAAATTTGGACGATACCGCAATTTTTCACATAAATAGATAATTCACTAAATTTCTAAACATGAGCTTATCTTTGTCCTCTCATACCATATCTTAAATAAAATTAAAGTTTTGCTCTTTTAATTTCCGGTTACTTGAAGTATCTGAATAAAGTCAAGTTTTTATGAATATATTGTATAAAAATACATTCCTACAATTTAGTAATTCCATTACTATAAGAATCTTTTGATAGGTAATCTATATCAAGGATTATGAAGGAACAAGCAATTGTTTGTAATCTGTTTTGTCTGATGTCAAATGATTGAAATTTGAAGTCTGCAATCTGCATTCCGCAAATAATCAATCAAAAATCAGCTTGTGGTCGGGATTTCACGCTGAAACTTTTAAACAAATTAAATACTATAGTAATTAAGAATGGAAAGCGAATATAAACTGTCACACAAAACTAAAAAACGCATAAAGGAAGTAAAAAGGAAAGCCCGACCAGGTACGGTGCATTATTTTATCATGAATACAATTGCACTTTTAGCTGCCGTTTTACCGTTGGTCCTGTTTATAATAAAAAGGGAGAATTAGAATAGTTAAAACGTTTAGCATAGTTGAGTAATGATTTCTACTTATCTCTTATATTCATATTCGTTTATGGTTTTTAGTTAAAGAGTTCTAGAACAATCGCTAAGTGGCATGTGCTATGTGCCTATTTGACCTCGCTTTTGGAAACGATTGTTTGAATTTTGTTAAAGTTCGCCTGTTAAATATTAAATTTACATACCATAGGAAACGAATTAGTAAAAATCAATTAAATTTGAAACCTAATAATGTAAGATTCCTAAAGATTATGTTGCATGGAATTTAACAATTGATCATAAACCAGAAAGATATAGAAACAAGGTTTTTAAACCTATGTAATATCTGGTTTAATTCATATATGTCAATTCTGTAACATTATACTCTATTCATCAGCAGTCAATTAAATTGGAGTCTGTTATAATGAGATGTAATGCCTTCGGAATCCCATATTTATAATTATTTTTTTTAGTTCAGTCCCGAAAGAATCACTCACAACCATGAATATATTTTTGAACAAAAGAACAATGTAGTTGTTAAAAGATGTATATAAATTTTAAAACAGAAATTTCATTCTAAATGTAGACATACATGTAGAAAGTCCTAAGGCATAAATTTACAATATTTTTTGCAAACTTAGCATACAATGATTAATTTATATCTGGAGGCCCATATCCTTTTCCTTACCCAGTCCTTTCCTTTATTCCTCTCATCAATCCTTCCCAATTAAAGTCGGCAATCCATTTGTAGAGCCGAAAGGTCTGTAATTGACCTTATGCCTCTCCAAATGTTCATGGGCGGTGGTAGCGCTTACCATCAGGCGACCCACTAGCTCCATTGCTGACTATGACATAAAAAAAATCTTCAAATTGATTCTATTCAAAATGTAATATTATATTAAGTAAATAAAACATCACTAAACTAGCTCAAACTTAATGCTCCAAAAATTTTTATTCATGTGAAGAAATGATTGATACACACATTTAAATGAGGGAAAATATATTAACATCAAATATTTAATAATATTTTATAAGGCTGAGTAATAATTAAAAATATCAAGAATATAAATTATTGTCATAATTAATCAAAATAAAAACTATCCTATATCTTAAGTTGGGCCAAATTACACATCAAATGCCAAATTTCATCAAAATCGGTTCATTTGGTGAAGGGTTCACTGGGAACATACATCATGACACTGGATTATATTAAGATATATGAAATGTCCCATCCATTTTACTGTTCTCACTTAGTTGCCTATTTTTTTAATTATTCTTAGTTTTATATATTTAACTTTGTATTTATGCATTTATGGAAATATTCAATCATCAGAAACATCATCCAGAAATATAATGGTTTTTATATACAATTGATTGTTAATGTTTATTTGAAATTTATAAGATGTTTTGAAAACCTATATGGATTATTGTTCCTCTGATAAATCACTCATACATAATATATGTGACACAGTTTTCAAGCTTCTTTTCTATAACTATATTCAGCATAAGCAAAGATAAGATAATCTTTTTTATTTATCATATAATTGCAGAATTAGCTGATAAGCACCAATGGACAGCTTTAAAATATGCATCAAATTTTGAAGAATTCCTAAAATGTAAAGATAATGTAGATAGAATAGATGCCAATATAGTCCCACCTGAGGAATTCATAGAGAAATATGAGAAAATTTATAAACCTGTAGTCATAACAAATGTGCAGACCAACTGGCGTGCTAATCACAAATGGACGCTTGAACGACTTGCCAAAAAGTATAGAAACCAAAAATTTAAATGCGGCGAGGACAATGAGGGTTATAGCGTTAAGATGAAAATGAAGTATTATGTAGAGTATATGAGGACAACGACTGATGATAGTCCACTTTATATTTTTGATAGTAGTTTTGGTGAACATCCGAGGCGAAAGAAGCTTTTGGACGACTATGACATACCTAAATATTTTAGGGATGATTTGTTTAAGTATTGTGGTGAGGAAAGGAGACCACCATATCGTTGGTTCGTAATGGGACCCCAGAGGTCTGGAACTGGCATTCACATAGATCCCCTAGGCACCAGCGCTTGGAATGCTCTAGTGTTTGGTCATAAACGATGGTGCTTATTCCCGACCCAAACTCCTAGAGAACTGATAAAAGTGACTGGAGCAATGGGTGGGAAACAGAGAGATGAAGCTATTACTTGGTTCAAACTTATTTATCCTAAAACTCAACTGGATACTTGGCCAAAGGAGTATGAACCAGTTAGTAACTTTATATTTGTTAAAGTTTATTTTTTCATAATACATAGATCAGTTAAATAATCAAGTTGCATGTTACAGGTTGAAATACTGCAAAAGCCTGGTGAGACTGTATTTGTTCCTGGAGGTTGGTGGCATGTTGTACTAAATATGGACGACACTGTGGCTGTAACGCAAAACTTCTCCAGTCGGACAAACTTTCCCATTGTGTGGCACAAGACTGTGAGAGGACGTCCCAAGTTATCAAAGAAATGGCTAAAAATGTTAGAAGCTAAGGAGCCAGAATTATACAAAGTCGCAAGCAGTGTCGATATTAGCCAGGGCACAGGAGTGGCCTCAGATAGTTCTTCAAACAGTAGTTCCTCCAGCAGTGACAGTGACAGCTCCTCATCAAGCAGCTCTAGTGAAGATGACAGTGGACAAGAAAGTATTACTGCTTCTAAAAAGAAGAGACGAAGGAAAGTGTAAGGGGCATTAGAATTAAATAATTTTTTATCAACTGCACCAACTGAAAAATTCTAAAGAGTATACAATTTATAGTGTAAGCTGGACCTTTTGTATTACTAGATGTAATTATTTAATTTTGTTTGTTTGTTTTCTAAAGAGTGTTCTTGTTACACAAAACATCAAGTATAATGAATAAAGTTTAGTATTTACAAATGTATATTTTATTAATTAAAACTGAACATTTTTTGTAAAACCTGACTCAAAGTGAAAATTTTAGATTCAGTACTCTGTAAAAAAGTAAGGGTAGAGTGAACAGGTACCTTCCAGGGAAGCGCGCTCCTTCTTAACTACATCTATGCTTACCAGCAGCGAGACGGTAGTCAAGCGCTTCCCTATCACACATAAAAAAATAGAGTTAAGAAATCAATCAAAAGTATGTAATAAAAAAAAGACAAGACTAAACAATAACATTAATTACTGCGATAGGCGCAGTTAGAAAATTTGCCAACCCCCATACGTATAAATCTACTCTGTGGCTAACCAGTGCTACCCTCAATCAATGAGAGGTCGGCAGTCGGCACTGAATAGTAATGTCGGTGGTTTCGAAGTACACAAACGATATTGTTAAAGTGTAGCAAAAACGTTAATTCTTAATTTTTTTCTAATACTATTGAATACTTATGATTGTTAAGATATAGGTGAGTTATTTCTTTGTTTTACTAGCATATAGATTAAAGTACATTTTTTGAATTTATTGCGATTTCACATATTTAAATTTAGTTTCCATATGGTTTTCATTAGAGTTACCATTTATGTTAATGAAACAAATAAGTCTGAACAAATGATTTCACGCATCTAATTAAAATTAAATTATGCAAAGTAGACGCATCAAGAAGAATAATTATTTTTTCATTAAAAATAAGTAACTACCAGAATTGATTTTTTTTTCCTGTATCATAGACAATTAGAATACGCGCATGCACCAAAATGATGTATTGATTGACGTATGTTATATTATTGGCAATTGGCAACACGAAGTTAGTTTATGGTTTTCAGCCTCTCGGCAGCCATATTTTGTTATCCTTGCCAAAGTTCCTGTGGATTTTCCGTACAAAATGTTAAAATCGGCTTCGGGTGCTTTGGCTAATGTCCTGAAAAGGTCTTTGATACCTGCTACTAATGTTTGTGCAGTGATCCCTTCAAGAAGGGCTCACGGAGGTCCCGTCGAGTCAGACGAAGAATTTGATAGAAGGTAACCTGTCTGAAAATTTTGACGTTATGTAACTGAATATTGGTATGATTTGGTTGTGTTTGTGTTTTATTTGAAACAAGTAATGGGATATCTATGAGAATTGTTTATCAAGCTAATGATTTCTTGCCCGAAATTTAACACACACGTACGCAATATCGTTAAGATAGACAACGTGAGTTTCAGCAGGAGAAAAATATGTTTTGGGCAAAGTAATTATGTAAAACTATTGCTTTAATTTTATGTAAGAGAGGAACGATAATCTTAACTAATTAGAAGCTATGACGCTAATTTATCACACAAGTCTTGCTCTAATTAATTTTAGTATCTTATCTTTTTACTTGTGTTTCAGATATGAAGCCTTCTTCAACAGAAAAGACATTGATGGATGGGAAATCCGTAAGGGTATGAACGACTTGTGCGGTATGGACTTGGTGCCTGACCCCAAGATCATCATTGCTGCCATGCATGCCTGCAGACGAGTGAATGACTACGCCCTCGCTGTGAGGTTCATTGAGGCTTGCAAAGACAAGTGCGGAAGCAAAGTATCCGAAATCTACCCATACATCATTCAGGAAATCAAGCCAACACTCACAGAGCTCGGAATTGAAACTCCAGAGGAACTTGGCTATGACAAGCCAGAATTAGCTTTAGAAAATGTGTACGACATGTAAGGTTATTGGTGATAAGCTGTAGAAAATTTGTATAATAGTTTTGCTGTTGACTTATTTTATTTAATTGTGAGATACAACTATCAAAGTATTCTAGGTCCACCATATAAAATCGGCTGGCTTGTCTAATGTATTAAACATTAGCGAAATAGCATTGTGGTTTTATTGTTATTTTTTTTTTATAATTTCAGAATTTATCACATAAATATTAAATATTAGCAACAGAATTCTGTTTTATTGCTGAAATTAAATGGTCCACTTTTTAATATTTTAAAGGCATGAAAATAAAACAATAAAGAATTATCCATTTGATCATCATGTTTGGTCTCTGATAAGTCAAAAAACAGGTGGCGTGATGAATTTATTTTACACTATCTAGACCAAAAATCAACTTGAGATAATATGGCATAGTAAAAAAAGCGAGTTTAATCCAAATTCATTAAAAGCTATGAGAATGACATCTGCTATTGAGAAAGCTGATTCTTTGTATGTGGTAGTCGAGCACGCTTCGGCACGAATTTGGCCAGCTTGCACCGGGGAAGTACCACACCCCCACAGAAGACCGACGTGAAATAGCATTCTGCTGTGTTTCGTTCGGTGAGTGGGGGAGCCGGAGGCCCATGTCCTTTTCCTTCCCCTTCCCAGTCCTTTCCTTTATTCCTCTCGCCAATCCTTACTTAATCCCTTCCCAATATAAAGTCGGCAATCCATTTGTAGAGGCGTAAGGTCTATAATCGACTCTACGTCTCTACAAAGGTTCATGGGCGGTGGTAGTGCCTACCGTCAGGCGTTCTACCAGCTCCATTGCAGACTGTGACAAAAAAAAAAATTCGAAATAATATGCATTAATTATACAAAATAAAAGTAAAACAATATACATTGCACAGTTACTAAGTATTTTTTTCTGAAAAAGTAATTTTTTGCACATTAAAGCTAAATGTATCATGTTTGTTTTAATATATTGCATACAGGGCCCGTTTAGAAGTTGGTGTTATGCAATCTTTCTGTTCTAGTAAATAGACATAACTTATCAGTTCTGAATTTTTTAATTAAAATACTTGAAAACAGGTCAAAACAAGTTAAGGTTCTATGGTGATAATGATATCGAACTAACAATTAGATTTAGATAAGAGTCTAAACCTAATTCAATCCATATCTTAAAAGTTTCTGTAAAACTTTTGACTCAATCTTTCTTACATAATCATGAAATAATGCCTCAGGCTGTCCTGTGATCGAAAGATTAGAATTTTAAAATTGTGTGTTTGCTCTGGACTACTTAAATTTGAAACATGGATTATGTTGATTTTGAGTACTTTTTTTATTAATAAGAAGCTTATGAGGGTTACAATAGAAAAATTCCGTATTATAATTCTGAATATTTTTTAAATGATCTATGTACTAAAAAATATTTAATTGTTCTTAAGAAGTCAGATTGTTCGACGCATGCTCTACGGAATATCTTACGGTTCTTCCCAATATCTTGGTTAGTTAGTTATCTAGGTAAGTTAATATTTTTGTCAATGTTAATAAATTAGTCGACTGAAAATTTCTGTAATTTCATTCGTTAATAAACAAAAACATGTCGGCACGCCCACCTTTAATTCTTTAATTTTAAACCACCTAAGTATAAAATAATTTCATCGAAGGATACTTATTACATTTGTAAGAAAGAGATGAAACTACAAGCTTACGTAAATACTTTTAATGATTGCATTATACACACAGTCATACCATATTTACAATCGCAAATCATCACTTAACAAAATTGTGCTTTTCCATACCTATACATAAATATTAAATTAAATAAATTAATGAACACAAAATAAAACCAATAAATTATAAAATAAAAAACAATAAGGTTACGCATCTCTTAAATATAAAATAAACAATACGCAATTATACAGATTTGTACTTTTCTAGGATGTCTACATCTTACAACTATGCTTGGCTAACAATTTAAAATAATTTATTATTATGAATTATATGAAACTTAACCTATCTCAAATAGGTTTCGTCGCCGATCCGACCACTGAAAACCAGCAAAGTCATTAAACGTCCCTAAATGCATAACATCATACATTTTAAACATCAATATAGATATACTTTGGATCTTTAACCCTGCTGAGGTCGCTCACTAAATACAGTGAAATTTAATTACATTAATTCGCCTAAGAAAGTATTTTACAATTTTAAATTACGTTTATTAGACTAGATCGTTACTATGACTCAAACCGACTAGAACGTGTCAACAAAAATTAAAATTAAATTAAAAACAACAATTGCACTTAAATAAGCTTAAAATAAAGGAATGTAGGTAAAATAAAATACCGGAACAATTATTGCGTTATTGCACAAAAATAAATTGGTATAAATATTTGGTGTTTCTTAATAAATTATCGATAAATTAATAATTACGCTAGTCTGCGTTCTGAGAACGCGATTGATCGCTGAGATCTTGGACAATTTATTCATTCAATTATCTATGCCCGTTTTATAACTCGCTCGTTTAATTGTTAGTAACCTCAACCTCAACTAACATCACCTCCATATATAAAAACTGATTTTTGGTACATCAAGTACTTATGACCTATCGTACACTTGCAGTGTTGATTTATGGTTTTTTAGTAATTTTAATACTTATTTGGGCTGTTAACTTCTACAGCTGAGTAGTACATTTGAGTTTTCTTTGGCATATTTTTCTATTCTGAATTGGCTCTGACAATCAGGCTTTCAAGGCCGTATATTCATTCATTTATATACTGTAATTTTATATGAATTTTAACAATTATAACAGCCATATTTTCCTAAACGTGGCAACCCTAGACCTAGAGAAGAATAGTAACTATTATTTTCGCCGTTTAATAATTGAATCGTTACTTATTTATTTACAATAATAGGGAAGATGTTAAAAACTTTTATAGTAAAATCTGTTATTGTGTCATTCAACAATCTCAATATTTACGGTAACTCATTTTTTAACTGTACATTATGTAGACTAGAGTGTTACGGTGAACATTTAAAATTTTTTACAATGCGATGTCTCATACAGTTACTTCTATGATGAAAACGTCACGAACCGGGGGTCTATCATGAAAATCCGTAAATAATTGTCTATACAAAACGGTCGTACATTTACGCGCCTCAATATCTGTCATGTGTCATCTGTCAGTGTCGGCTTCGCGTCCGCTGTGTTATCTGCGGGTTCCCGCTCGCCGGGCGTGTGATAGTCTGTGGTGAGGTCATGTTGCCAGCGCGATGACGTCACGAGCGCGTCACTGAGCGTCGAGCGCGGGCGGCAGCGGCTCGGTGGCGGGCTCGTCGCGGTCTTCCGCCACGATGCTCAGTAGCTAGGAATCGGCCACTACCGCCTCGCGTTCTGACTTCACTTGCTGTTGCTGGAATATTTTGTTGAAATTGTATTGAGAATTGTATAAAATCTACTAAGTTGTCAAAAATGTCGACTTCGGATGGTATGTTGCTTATAAATAAAATAGATCAGTAACAGGTAAAAATTGATGAGAATGAATTCAGCAATCTCTCG
Organism: Zerene cesonia; assembly: GCF_012273895.1. Taxonomy (NCBI): domain Eukaryota; kingdom Metazoa; phylum Arthropoda; class Insecta; order Lepidoptera; family Pieridae; genus Zerene; species Zerene cesonia. The sequence continues at coordinate 921,245 of NW_024045135.1, read as the reverse complement.
TTCTATATTATATACATGTTGAAACCGTTAAGTGTCCACAGGCGATTATTGTACGTATGTTTAATGTACACTTTTAGGATATATCTCGTTTCAAATTATTATTGTGATTTTATCATTAGGTACAGAACTTTTTAAATTTTTAGTTGCTATCGCCATTACGGAGTAATCGCCTGTGCATCATCAATCGCATATCCGCTAGTATCCTCTAGTCTAGTAGTATTATAGCCCCGGTGGTTGGGTCTAGCCGGCACGCACCATCGCCTTGGTGAGCACGGTGGCGTCCTTGAGGCTGAGCACCTGCAGCACCTGCGCCTCGCCGCCGCCCTGCAGCATGACCTGCGCCACGCCGCCGCCCATCGAGATCGCCTCCAGCGCCTCCCCGTTCTGTTCCACCTGAAACGCGTTAGAGTTATCCATGCGTATTGATAGTTAAGTTTTAAAGAGGAAATATATTCTATTTATTTGGCGTGCCTTAGAGGACATCGATGACATCTTTTTTTTATTGATTTTCTTGTCGAGAATGGACTATAAAATTCATTGTTAAGCAAGACTTTTTATAAAGCATTGCATATTCGGTATATTTATTTTTTAATAAATTTAAATGTAATATTTTTTTATAAACTTTAGGAAAAACAAAAATCTTTCCTCTTTATAACTTTAAAGTCAATATAGGATATACTTAAACAAAAATATAATATTAAGAAACGTAAAAATGAGTAAAAAACAAAACAATACTATGTAAACAGTATTTGATGATATGAATTGTACCAGACTTCTTCGAGGGTTTTGATTACGTAATGGCAAAACGGAAAATGAAAGCCCTGCCACTGGCGGCTAAAAGCGTGGGCGTTTATCGAACGTGTCGGATAAATAACAAATATTTTATGATCTGTTCGACAAAAATAGGTTCTTGTATTTTCCGATAATTCCGATAATTAAATGGATATTTGCTTTTCTAAACGTGTGTTATCATCTTCCGGTCTAGTATTATTATTGTGAATGCAATTAAAAAAATATCCATAAGTACAACACAAGTAGTAATACGAAAAAAAAAAATCATAACGACATAATCGAAAGCCAAAAATAAAACAATACACACCTGACGACGAAAACGAGCGCGTGCAATCAACAAGTCACAAGTATAAAATGAAACACACATCAAATAAAACAAAAAACGTAACACAATCACAGCTTTAATGGTGAAATTCTATCTACTGGCTGTACAATTAGAATATTGTTTGTGAATTATATTATATAATTACTTCCACCTACGCCGAAAAATCTTTGGTAATAAAATACTCTTTTTCATATTAAAAATATGGCACTATAGCAACTAAGCATGCAATATAAATACGTTATCATGTCACCAACAATATTCTGAATGCACTAAACAAATAACGCAAAAAATAAACTCTACGTAAACTTAAAAAAAAAAACAAAATATACACAATTAACTAGCGAGTGTTCAAGATGAAGACTTGTTCAATGTTATAAGAGACAATAATTTTAAAAGGAAACAGCGACTTTTAACGTTCTTTTTTATTAATAGCAAGACAATATACATGCTGTCTTAACGCGAAAGGTTTGTTATTTTCAAAGAAATGTTAAGTTGTTACCGTTTTTGGAAACAAACCATAAAAACTTTAACAAATATTAGTTTTTTTTTTTGAACATTTTCTTCATCTCCACACACAAGAACTCTTCAAGCAACACTCACTGGTGAAATACTTAATATTGGACATTTAGCATTTATCCACGAAGGAAATAATCACTTACATTTAATTAAAACACTAAATTCTCTACCTATTTAATATTTATTATGCGATACAAATATCACTGTCCAAGTTTAGTCTATATATAGTCCTTCGTGAATATAAGTGCTGGGTTTTCACATTCAAATAGAAATAAAACATCTGTCAATAAACAACTATTAATAAATGGCAAAGCACAATTAGAAATAAATTTTTCTTTTAGAAAACTAAGAATAATATCTGGAAAATTACTTTTTTTGCATACAATCAATGCGTGTTTTACAAACAAGCCTAAAAAATAAACACTTAACGCATGCAAACAATAAAACGAAATTTTACAATCATAGCACAATATAAAAATCAAATGTCACTTGCAAATATCAAAAATAGTGCACAACAACTAATTAAGTAATAAAAAAAAAAACTTAACAATTTGTGTAAATAACACCATGACAAAAATTTCATGTAAATAAAGAATTTTTATGTAGTGTACATTGTATCACTTTAATATTATCTCAGTTCTACAATATTTTGCCACACTACAATGCAAATACATTGCAGTTATGTATTATATACTGAGAATTTACTTCTCCCAAATTACGTTAGGTGCATGTTGCAAGCTGGCGGATTCTCAGCTCCTATTTCTTTGTAGTTTTTAAGTAAACCGAACTGATCTTAACCTAAACTTCAATTTTGCGAATGCACACTTCACAATTGAAGTTTAATGTCAATTGTCACATATCCCACGAAATAGTAATCTAACCGTAACTAAACTACTAATAAGTTCTATATACCTAACTTTTTGGCACTAACACGCGCGAGATCTAAGTTTTAAAATTGCTATTTGGTATTTGGAGATGCGAAACAATAAATTAATTCACCTATTTTATATAGAAATTATTTTTACTAGGTACATATGAAAAATAATATATTTCTTTAATACTATACTGAGAAGACAACGAACCGAAATAATTACCTATCTAAATTAAAACATGCATTAAATTTTTACTAAATAACATGCACCAAGTTAATTGCTTTGTCACAAATTAAGGGAATCACATAATAAAAAAAAAATTGCGGTAGGTGACTAGAATTAAACTCACACCTTCTTTGGTAAAAATACGGTTTTAGTATAAAATTTTTAAGTTTCTTTTAAATGCAAAGATTCGTTGTACCTACATTGGTATTTTTATAATAAGCAATATAATTAATATGAATATCTGCGTGCATACGGCACAGGAAAGTTTCAGTCAAGCACACTCCGTCCAAACACAGAGCAAATACACACCTCTCATGTATTATGGTAGTTCAAACGAAACCGTTTAAAACATGTCTCTACGTCGCACTTGTACATGCATTTAAATCATAAATCCGTATACTGTGTTAAGCTCAAACTATTGTTGAAACTTCATTTGGCCCAATACTCACATTCACCCGTTATTGTCTCTATAATCACATTAATTATTATCTATAGAGAAAATCATGTGCCAACTACAACAACAAATAAATTTGACAGATAAACTTACTATTATTATTTCCTACCAAACCTTTTATCGTTAGGCACCATTTCTTTTCGTTACAGCTCATTGATGTTTTATCAAAATCAAAACCACGCAGATCTTATTTAAATATGATAAATTCAAGCGAATACTAAACTCATGAATATCAAGAAAAATCCTTATTCATTTTACTACACAACCAATCCAAACCGCCTAACTAACACTCTTTCTAACTAAACGCTCTCCACTTTAACGCGTATCGCGGTGGGCGCGTGCGCGTGCGCGTACAGCCGCGTGCCGGCGTGCGTGCGCGCACGTGCCCGCGCGTGTGCGCCCACGTGTGTGCGTGCGTGTGTGCGCGCGTGTGTACGTGCGCGGGTGTGCACCTGCACGAGCGGCGCGACGCACACGCCGTCCTGCTGCTGCATGGACGCCACCATCGACTGGTACACGGACGCGGAGACCGGTACTGTGATCACGCCCGACACGGACACCGGGTAGCCTGGAAATTAAACGTGTTGATTAGTTCTGAACATATTTAGAGAAGACTTAAACTTGTTTGGAGCAGCCCCTTTAATAAAAAAAAAAGCTTAAAGATGATGGATATAAAATTATAAAGATGTTTTATTTGTCTATGTAAGTGTGAATGCCTCATGAGCAAGAGTAGAAAACTATTTTGGACACCTTTTTTAATACCATCCTTGAGCCAGTGCTTGAATATAACTTGTATTATAATATCACACTAAATTGCGATTAGACTTCAAAGTAAGATGATAAGGAAAGAGAGCAATGTATCAGAACTGAAATGCCACTCCCGGAGCACTTTTTACCCTTTACACCTAAGCCCAATTTATACGTGTATACTTGTAATATATTTGGAGTATATATAAAGGTGGCCAGTTAAGATTCGTACACATAGAATTTTATAAATGCATATTTTACTTCCTATAGAAAAAAAAAAACGCATCTGGGATTTTATGAGTATTTTACGATTAGCGTACGTAACTATAAAGTCCGCTGAGCATAGTGCCCCATCGGCGGGACACCCTGTATGTATATATATATATAACTTATTGTTGTTGTTGTTGTTTTATATCAGTATGGTGCGGCTCACCGTGGCCGTCGTCGGTGGTGAGTATGATCTGCGTGTCGGAGTTGAGCGCGGCCTCGTTGAGGTCGACGGCCACGCCCTCGCCGTCCAGCCCGCTCACCGGCACGCCGCTCACCACCGCGCCGCCCTCCGTGCTCTGGATCTGCGCACGCGCACGCGGACATTGCATTACACTGTGATATTATACTTCAACACTGGTGTATCATCATCTGCCAACCCGCACTTGGCCAGCGTGATATGGCCTCAGCCCTCATAGGAGGCCTGTGTCTTAGCAGTGGGAGCATATAAGGGCTGATGATGATGATGATGATGATGATGATTATATTTTGAAGTAAGATAATTTAAAATGCTATATTGACTTATTTGGAAAGAGCAATACGGCGTTTTAGATCCACTCATCTTGGTGCCAACGATGATAAATCTTAAATATACATCATCATCAGCCCATACGTAACTCTAAACACATCTTTTATGTTTTCAAAAGAAATACCAATCTCCACATAAAAAAAACGGAACAAACAAACAAAACACGTACAACTTGCGCGGTGGTCCCGTCCGGCAGCGTGATGATGGGGCTGTTGGGGTCCACCTGGATCAGCGACACCGACCCGTCCGGGTTCGTGATCGTCTGCAGCACCGCCGGCGCGTACTGCGACATCTGAACATCATGTCAATTGGTTTAAAACATTATACATCATCACTACACACTATACAATATAAAGCAAAGTCATTTACCGCGTCTGTATGTATGTATGTTTAGATACTTAAAACTACACAACGAATTTGATGAGGTTTATGAGTGATTCAAGAGGAAGGTTTATATGTATCATAACATCTATTAAACTACTCCGAAAAAAGTGCGTGAAAAGTCGCGGGAAAAAGCTAGTCATACTATATTTTTATAGTAGTAGATAGATAAGGTATCTAAAGAATTAATGTCAAAGCTTAACCTTCGCTATTTTCTTTCAAACTTCTTTTCGACTTTCTTCTTTATTTATGAGTTATCTAGATGCGTAGGTGATTAGTGACGTTGAAGCACTACCTAACGTCCTCCAAAGTATCCCAAGTCGAAGCGAGTACCGCCTGCTAGCCATAAAATAGACACGCGAACAAACCATCGGTCGATATGTAAAAGTTATCAAAAGAGCAACCAAACAACCTAAGGGATCCTCAGTCACACACAACGCCCACAAAAAGATCCCGCGGCACACGCGGCAACCTAACGCCCATAAAAGGATCCCGCATCCCCCATATCGTACATCGACATCGGCGAGCGTCATCTGGTCGATGCACACTTGCTGCGAGGTGAGCACCGCCTGCTGGCCGTGCTTGCTCGACCCGCCCGAGTTGCAGCTGCCGCTCGGCATGCACTGCGACGACTGCAGTTTTGTTAGTGTGGTACGTTTTAAAATGGGGTCGAGTAGGAAAATTTTTTACGATATTTTGCGTTAAATTTTAAAGTGGGGTTGAGTAGGGAAATTATTTAATTCGAATTGGGGGAATATGTTTTGTAGAGATATGATCGTTTCAGTCGATAACGATCGAGTTAATTAACCAAATAAAGCGTTTTATAGTGGAGTTGAGATTATTTTAAACGACGGGTCGATTATTTATTTAATAAGTATCCATTAAAAATACAATAATTAATTATTCAATAATAATACAGCATGTTACCAAAATCCCAGCAGCAATTCCAATTTTGAACGCGTAGAAAAAAAAAACAAATAATCATATATCACACTTATTAATCACAAATATTGGAAATAGTAAGTGTTATTTACGTATACGTATCTATAAATGGTAAATTTGGGTAAAAGAGTTTATATTTCTATGTTAACAGCAAGGGCAATATTCGATATAAAAATTGTTTTAAAATTTCTTCGCAACAGATGAAATTTACCTAGTCGATGTTTTATTAAAAATTACGAACTTACAGTATTTTTATAAGCCCTTGTTAAATAATAAACATCACATGTAAGATATGGAAAAGTTTGGAATTTAGAGTCGCAGATCATAAACGTACACGTATATCATGATCCTTGCGTATACGCACATATGCGCGTGTTTATGCGTGAATTGTTATATTCATTGTGCCCATAAATGTTTATATATATTTTTCGTGCATATTTCTTTGTGTCTGTTCCCATATATGCAGGTACATGTGTATGTGTATTAGAAAATTGATATGCATACTTAAGCGTGTATATATGCTAATTAAAGCCCCGATGCGTTAAACTAAGAAATCTGAAATTTCTCCTTGTCTTTACGTTGACAGATATACAGAGAATTGAATATAGACGGCACTAATGGCATGCGAACAGACTCTTTATTGAAATGGGACATATTTACGTGTATATACGCGTGTATTCGCGTGTATATGGGTGTATATGCGTATATGAGCGTGTATTATATGGGTGTATTTGGATGTATATGCGTGTATAAGGGTGTATATGCGTTTATAGGGGTGTACGGGTATACGGACCGCAGGCGAGAGCGCGCGCTGGTGGTGCTTGTCGTCGTCGTCGTCCGTGAAGGCTGGCAGCAGGTCCTCGCGCCCGTGGTACTTGTAGCAGTTGATCACTATCTGCCGAAGCGCGTGCGTCCACGACATCTGCGGGAACATACATGCGCACAGTGTACAAACTGAATAAATTTTATATATTTTATAGTATATATATATAATAATTACAGTTTAAAAAAACCAAAAAAAACACGCTTTTATTGCAAATTGAACTAAAAACTAGAAAATAATTTTTGATGGCAAAGAGTTTAATGTAACTATAGTTGCAGATGAAACAATCAATCATAATGAATCACCTCAAAACAAAATTATAACAAAATTTAAGTTATTAACACAATGATTCAATTCACAGTAAAAAGCGTGGGGTGCTTAATATTTTTAAATATTACAATCATCATTGGTAACTATCTATGAGAGGATAGTTATGGCCCGGCACGGCGGTCCCCGCACGTACCTTCTGCTTCTCGTCCTCGGAGCGCGCGTCCATGCGCACGTTGGCCCACGGCAGGTCCTTGGGCCACCACGGCGGCCGCGTCGACTCGCGGCCCCAACCCGGCTTGCCTCGCACTGGCCGTTACATAATGTTGTTCGTATTATTCATTTAAACAACAAAAATCACATGGGGGCGTATATACTACACAACAAACTAATGTCAATGATAATTAAATTACATATAAAATATTTAAAACGTTCGGTTAGTGTAAATTCCCTCAGATTAAAGATATTCCTACTGCCATAATAACAATTAACAGCTTGAGAGCTGACAACTAAACTAATCAAGAAAGCTAAATGTAATCACTCAAAAAAAAAGTCATATGTATAAATTCATTCAACATTAAATTATACATTTTATTTCTTTATTTTAAAACCAACAAGAGTTTAACTGGAGATCATTCAGAGAGTTTACACCGGACACAACGGAGCCGGCGGCGGCACTCACCCATGGAGTACTTGAGCATGAGCGGTATGAAGGCGCGCAGCTGCGCCTGCGTCATCTTCTCGACCGGCGTGGGGATCCCGTCGATGATGAGCGGCGGCAGCTCGAACAGCGACGGGTCCTCCTGCGGCGGCGGCGGCGCCTGCGGGCCCGAGCCCAGCCCGAACTGAACAGTTATTTCGCCGAGTGCCCGCGGGACGCTCGCGCGTGCGCACGCGCATGCGCGGGGCTGTGCGCGCGCGCGGCATGCGTGCATGCGGGCACACGGGGCGCATACACTGAGTAGATATAACTTGGCTACTTGATACTTTGGTATAGAGGTCAATTGAATATTCCCAATGCTTTTCCCATTAAATATGCGTAATAATTAAATTGAACTGTGCCAAACGCCAAAAACCGTGCTCTAAGCGTACAGGCCACATATTATTGATCGTAATTTTTGATCCTTTGTACTTTACAACATTTGATTAAAATAAGTTAATGTAACGTAAATTGCGTTATATCTCCTCTTTGTATTCGCTCCGTGAGCGGGGCTACCGATTTCCACTGCACAAAGCAGAGTCAAATCACGAAACCAAGATAATTAACTCTACAATACCAACAGAATGATAGCAATTTTAATATAGATATTATTTTTTAGTTTCGAGGAAATTTGGAGTTAGCAATGTGCACACAAGTATATAATGTGGAATCAATCAATGTGCAGTCGAAAAACAGTTGAAACGGTTACTAACATTTTAGTTCAAACTAAGCTTAGCAAGGAGATCAGTAATTAATTAGAGTAAAAAGCAACATTAAAATTACATTTCTTCATTTCTGTTTTTAACTAAAAAATCTATTGGTTTGTAGTATCAGATGAAACGTCTACATTTTTCACGACATTCTTTTTTTAATTAAAATAAAAAACATACCTCAATTTTTCCACTAACCTCTACCTTTAATAATTTTTTATTTACACTAGTTATAAGAATTATGCTATCTTAATCTCCAACTCATAAAATATGTGTCATTTCACTCGTGATACTACAGCAATTCTGTCAATGCAACGTAAATAAATTTGATGAGTCTTTATGTGATTAACTTGGCTAACAAAATGGAAAGATTGAATAACTGAAGGACATTTAGTAAGAAGATTAAAACTTAGCGGTGTATGTATGTCTGTGTGTGAACGCACTAATACACACAAGTACCCAACTTGTGTGTATTATTTCGCGAGCGTGTGCATGTATCATTGAGTATAAATGACTGCTTACAATCTATAAGACTATTCAGTGATATAATCTAAAAAAAAAACATTAAATTTACGTGGTTTACGATCTATGTAAGCACGGGCTTGTAAGTGCGTACGTGCTTATATACGTGTGCGTGTGTCTGACGTGTCTGTGTACGTGCGCGTGCGCGTGCGCGTGCGCGTCTGCGTGTATGTGTCACCTGCTGCGCGAGCGCGTTCTCGAGCTCCTCCATGATCATGCAGCGCAGGTTGCGCACGACGTCCTCGAGCGGCTTGGCGCCGAACACGCGGTACGACGTGTTGGGCTTGCCCGGCGTCGCCACCAGCACCACCGCCTGCTGGCCCACGCGCGTCGCGAACTCCTCTATCGTTTGCTGTGAGTGGGGTGCGATAACTCGTTATACATTTTATAGTGAGATCGTATTGTATCGTTCGATGTTAAATAAAACTGGGTATTCAATGAAAAATTATCAAAAAATGTACAGTAGTTTCGAAACTTATTAGAAACGATAGACTTTCCTTTCTCCCTTCTTAATTTTTCGTTACAATATTATACGTGAAGCGAAAACTGTGTACGTACACCTTTTTAAGAGAATTGGACGGATATTCACACACGTAGCAGTTTTAATGGAGAACGAGAGCATACTGCTAATATTGTTTCAATAAGTATCAAATAAATTAATAAAAAATATATAACACCACTACCATGACTTGAACAAGACATATACCTATAATAAAGATAGCCATTTTTGAAAGTTTAAAAAGAGGTCGACACCGACCACAGCGGCTCCGCTAGTTAGTATAAAATACACTAATTTCCTTCCTTGAATTTGTTCGTAATTCAAACGCAATACAAATTTGGCTTCTTTGTTGTGTATTACGCGAGCCAAAACTCGTAAGTAATCAATTATTAAAGGTGGTACATTTTATTTCATAGAAAAGTTTTAGTTGGTACACCTTGCCTCTTGCAAGAATGGGTACATTCAAAAGTTTAGCTCACCTAGAGATCAGCGAAAAGTTTAAGTTATAAAATAACTAGCTCTAACCCGCGAAATATGCTGTATCAGACTATAATCTATCTCCGTAGCAAATCTCATACAGATACGATAAGCTGTTTTCGCGTGACGAATTAACATTCATACATCTAACCATCCATATTTACAAAGTTTCGCGTTTATAATTTTAATAGTGTGTTAATAAAAACGTAAAATTGCTTTATAGACATTATTTAAGAACACAGTTTTGAAGAAAGATAAATTTTCCACAAATGTACGAATAGCGTAGATCATGCCAAATATATTCAGCGTCTATGACCGTGACACAATAAAACTAATACGATTACAGCCCCTCGCACGTAAGGGTATCGATTCGCCCAAACAATGTTAAAATATTCACCCCAAGTTCAGTCCGCGAGGTCATTGTAACTTAATACGCATAAACGTACAATATTTTATAACATTGACTGATAGAATTAGCGCTACGCCTGTTTATAACGCCGATTAGGATTTATTTCTTGATGGTATTCTCTCATTTTTTTTTACTGTTGTATAATTTTTAGTTATTTGTAGTTTTAGTGAAGACCAGAAGTGTGGAAAATGTAAAAAAAAATATGCCTATATGTGTAAATAAAATTTTGTTATAATTTGCTATGATATTGGCAATCCTTTTAATAGTCTATATTCTACTGTATAATATATAATATACACTTTGAAATAAGTGATATTATAGTATGTAATGCATCACTACATAGTATAAAATAACGTCGCTTTCTCTGTCCCTATGTCCGTATGTATGCATAAATCTTTAAAAATACGCAAGGGATTTTGATGGGTTTTTTTAAATAAATAGAGTGATTCAAGAGGAAGGTTTATATGTATAATAATATCTATTAAACTACTCCGAATTAACGCGTGCGAAGTAGCCGGCTAGGAAAAAGCTAGGATGCAAAATTTGGTCTAGATATCAAATAAAACGGCAATAAATATAAATTGTAAGTAATTTGTTTTGTTAACTTTAAGTACGACGAGTAGAGTAACTTGGATCGACGATTGACATGGAACCACCACATTAAAGCCAAAAGAGAAGAAATAAACCTTCGCTACCGAAGTTTGTACTGGATACTAGGCCGGAAAAGTCGTCTCTCACTGGACAATAAACTGCTTATATATAAAAGCATAATCAAACCTATATGGACATACGGCATCCAACTATGGGGTAGTGCCAGTAACTCGTCAATCTCTATACTGCAGCGTCAACAAAATACCATATTACGAACACTTAGCAATGCTCCTTGGTTTGCAACTAATGCTGAAATTCATAGCCATACCAATATATGTAGCTTAAAAGATGAAATTAATAAACATATAAAATCGTACGTGACCAGACTGGAGAAACACCCAAACAAACTTGCTAGCCAACTGACAAAAAGGACGTATCAAAAACGTCTTAAAAGGAAAGACATAATTTAAATGTGTCACTTGAAGAGCAGATGTCCTCATTGGAGGGCTCGCTCTACATGTCCTACTTTGCCAGGCAACAAATCCGCTTATAGCGAATACCGCTGATTGCAGATTTATAAAAAAAAAAAAAAAAAAAACTTTAAGTACTCATCGTATAAGAATGTGATCAGTTGTTCAAGAGATAAAATCATTAACGCAATTTTTTATCAGTACACAACTAGCTTCATATACTTTTATTTAGTTTATTAAGTTATCCATTATAAGATGTTTTTAATATAATTAAATGTGATATGGGTGTTTAATCTACATAGTATTTACTATTTAAATATTAAATTTAATAGTAATAAGAATTTAAGAGTGGGTAACGCCAGTAAATTTCTACCACTTTTGCCCCCCAGCCCTTCCTCCCTCTCTTACCCTTAATTTCCTGAGCAGTCTGTTCTGATGGCGCTTCCTAACTGATGGGTTGGTTTCAAACGAGTGCGGTCGCTTTCTCTTCTTTGAGGATGCTATGGCGGCCGCTGCAGCCATACCGACGGGACCTGGAACATTGTTTGGGATAATTTCTCTACATAAACATCACAAGGTAAATAAACATTTCTATTTGTTGACGTTCCGAGTCTTTGGGCTTCGTGTACGAGAAGTTATATAGCTACAAATAGACCATCTACAATGAAATAGCATGCGTTTATCTTGTTTGTGATTTTGTGCGGTAAGTGGGGGAGCCAGAGGCCTGTTTCTTTTTCACCTTTCCCAGTCCATTCCTTCCTTCCAATGATTCATCCGTTCCTCATCCCTCACCTCTTAAAAGCGGGTAGCGCATTCGCAAAGGCGCTACCTCTGCAAATGTTCATGAGCGATGGCGATCGCTTACCGTCAGGTGAACTACCAGCTCAGTTGTCCGCTCACGTAAAAAAGAGTTTCTTCTTCCGTGTTTAATTTTTACTTTTATAGCTATATTATTTTTTGTATGCTTTACAAATGAGGTGTCCCCTTAGGCACATGAAATCGAAACAGTACAAGAAATTCGATTGTTGAAGTAGAATCACGGTTTCCTACATCGTGCATCAGCATTTCTCAACTCCTGAGTTTTTTCCTCAGATGCGTTATAATGTTTATTCATGATAAGCTGTTCAGGCCCCTATCTTTTTCCTAAGGTAAGGTGGACCACCACAACAACACTTCAAGACTCTAAACCGACGGGGGTAACTCACCAGCGGCCGCCAGCTGCTTGGTGACCTCGTCGCTCATGGCGCTTTTGATGACGTCACCGGCGTCCTCGTACGCGGAGCCGGCCGGCGACGACGCGCACTCCTCGTCGTCCTCCGAGCCGCCGCTCAGCCCGCACCCGTCCACCTGCGACATGTCCTGCGCACCGTACGACGTGTCATAGTCTGGCTAGATGCCGCGTACGGATGATTATCTTTTGTATGTTTATTTTGTGAGTTGTAGACACGACGAGAAATCACCGTCAATGTTCAATGATGATTCTCTTTTCTTAAAAATAGTTTTAATCTATATTAATACTAGCTGCACCCGGCAAACGCTGTTCTGCCTTACTCTTATCATTTAGGGGTGTGAAAAATAGAT
>NW_024045135.1:882396-907146 GCF_012273895.1 Zerene cesonia | reverse complement strand
TTTTTTCTTTTATAGCTATATTATTTTTTGTATGCTTTATAAATGAGGTGTCCCCCTAGGCACGTGAAATCGAAACAGTACAAGAAATTCGATTGTTGAAGTAGAATCACGGTTTCCTACATCGTGCATCAGCATTTCTCAACTCCTGAGTTTTTTCCTCAGATGCGTCATAATGTTTATTCATGTTACGCTGTTCAGGACCCTATCTTTTTCCTAAGGTAAGGTGGACCACCACAACAACACTTGATGACTCTAAACCGACGGGGGTCACTCACCAGCGGCCGCCAGCTGCTTGGTGACCTCGTCGCTCATGGCGCTCTTGATGACGTCACCGGCGTCCTCGTACGCGGAGCCGGCCGGCGACGACGCGCACTCCTCGTCGTCCTCCGAGCCGCCGCTCAGCCCGCACCCGTCCACCTGCGACATGTCCTGCGCACCGTACGACGTGTCATAGTCTGGCTAGATGCCGCGTACGGATGATTATCTTTTGTATGTTTATTTTGTGAGTTGTAGACACGACGAGAAATCACCGTCAATGTTCAATGATGATTCTCTTTTCTTAAAAATAGTTTTAATCTATATTAATACTAGCTGCACCCGGCAAACGCTGTTCTGCCTTACTCTTATCATTTAGGGGTGTGAAAAATAGATGATAGTAGATTCTCAGTCCTACCCAATATGCTTACCAAATTTCATAGGAATCGGTCAAGCCGTTTCGGAGGAGTATAGAGACTGACATTGTGACACGAGAATTTTATATATAAGATTATAACGCTGAAGAGTTTGTTTGGTTTAACGAGCTAATCTCAGGAACTACTATAGAGATATTTCTGAGATTAGTGCTTTCAAACTAACAAACAAAGAAACTCTTCAGCTTTATAATATCAGTATAGATTTTATGAACATAGCTAGATATCATAGAATCATTAAACTAAAAGACTAGGCTCTTAATTTAACAGATGATTCCATTATATAACTTAAGTATTAAATTTTAATGATATACTTTTTTAAAAGTATTAAAATTAATACAATAAAAATAAATGTCTTCATGTATTACTTTCAACGTTTTCAATCCAATCCAATTTCAATCCTGAACAAAATGTTTCATAAATTACTAGCTGTTTGCCCTGGCTTCACTCTCTACATATATATGTCACTCAGTGAAGTTGCAGCTTTTATGGTACAAGAATTTTTGAAATGAGATCAGCAGTTTTTGCATGAAAACGTTACAAACATACAAAAATACAAAATACAATATTAGTGTAATTTCCCACACATTGAGTCATGCATTACAACTTGCCAACAAAAAATTTTGATAAAAACTTTGAAAGCTATCTTAAAATAATTCAAGACCAACCTCTTCAGCCATGTCCATGGACTCTGTGCTGACGGCCGAGTTCATGTTGTTGTCAGAGTCGTCGTCTCTCTTATTCTCCAGGACCATTGGGCCTCGTTCACTTGTACGCTTGCAGGTTACACTTGAACTTCCACTGCAACTACTGTCAGACTCGACCACCGCTTACAGTCTGGTAAATGAGATTGTAACATTTGAATACTCTTCTGTGGAGCTTTATATTTTTTTACCAAGAGCTAGGTTTTAGCTTCACCCTTTGTATGGTAAGTAACATCACCATACATTTTACAATCCAACAATTTTGTATCAAACCAGTTTTATATGAAAACATGGCAAATATCAACATGTAATAAAGAATACTCACTAGAATAAATACCAAATGTAGTCTGTAATGTTGAATTAGTAAAATGTGACTCTTTCATTTGACCAAAAACAGCTTTTTAAACTTATAAAAAGAGATCACACATGTTTTGATTTGACTTTTTTTCTTGACACAGAACCTTATTAGCCAAATGTTTTTAAGAAGCAAAAAACGAACCACGGGTATAGTCCTCATAGACCAATCGAACATTTGATGATAACAACATTTAAAGAAAACCTAGGAAGAATAAAATTAATATCCTAACATAAATACTATGTAAAATTTTCATAAAAATAAGACATAATTACATTTATACAATAGGGTTGATTTGATTGATATTTGGAAGTGTATCAGTCCAACAACTGTAATTCAGAAAATGAAACTGTAGCATTTTAATTTTTACTAGCCGTTCGCCCCAGCTTCACCCGCAGTACATATACATCTATATCACTTAGTGTAGTTGCAGTCTTCTAATGATGAAAGAATTTTTATAATCAGTTCAGTGGATATGCATGAAAATGTTATAAACATACAAAATACACAAGTACAAAAGTTTCCTCTTTATAATTAGTGTAGATAAAAGATTAGTAAGCTCATATTAATGTCATAAAAACACTGAAAGAACTAATAATAAATAGTCGACATATTCAGAAACCTTGTCTACTGTCTAATGTTAATATTTTTTTGTTTTATTGTAATAACGGTCAATATCATTTTATGTTACATATAATATTAATATGCCACTCATTTTATGTTCCCAAAGCTGTAATATCTCTGCAAGGATTTATGCTATAATACTATAATATATATAATAATCTTGTAGAATAGCTTTGACATTATTCTCATTAGTTATTGTAATGTTCCTTCATGTTTATGTTGTTAATTTGTTAGATATATAAATATTCTGTCATTGAGTATATTTTTTAACATAACAGATCAGTGAAAGGAATAATATTTATTTGCATATTTGGAAAAAAAGAAGCAGTACTTAACTGAATAACATTAAATTACAATTATAGGTCAAAATGACAGAAATCAATAATTACTATACAATCCATTAGCCTTCATAGCATTCTTTTATTCATAGTAAAATATTATGCATATATTTTGGACAATTGTTTAGTAATTATAATGTAATGTAATACATTATATTACTTAAGAAATGTACTGAAATCAATCTATATAATGTCTGGTATCTACACCTATTTGACCTTTGACATTATAACTTCTAAGGCTTTCCTTTCATAAAATAAAATAATAAATGTACTGCATAATGATATTACCATTCATGAATATTATAAACACAATCATTAAAAATTATATGCAAAATGTTGAACGTAACACAGAATTAAACAAGTCGACCTATTGTGTAAAATACTAGTCCAATTGGAAAAATCAATAATCAAACTGTCTCAATACCAAAGAAAAGAGAAACTAAATTTATCTAGAAATATCGACGAAATTATTGCATTTTAAACTTTTTAACCTACCAATTTACCATTAGCGTACGTTTTTAAAACAAAACTAGGTATTAATGGATCCTAACAGCTTGACTTAGTGTGCCTAAAGCGAGCATAATAATGTTTCGCCATGGTGTCATAATGCATTTTGTTTTATGTTTTGTTTAGATGCATTTCCCCATAACCGGTCGCACCGGGTCAACTTTGAAGACGAATGACATAAACTCTTTTGCGGCGGCGTAAAGGATAAACCCAAATGAATGGCCATCATGAAGGGGTAGCGCGTTCGAGCAGGCCCAGATAGAATAGAAAGACTACGACTGCGTACGCACCTGCGTGATTTGAAAGACATTTTGCACTCCAATTTGAAGCTCCTGAAGATCACGGTGATGTAACTGCTTCAAAACGACACCTTTCAAGACTTTTTCTCTCAACTGGACACTAAAATCACAAAATTGGAGGAGTGAACAGGGATCACCGAAAAACGCGAGTCCTCCATTGATATCGATCGGTAAACGCGATATGTTAACATTGTACACTTCATATCTAGAGGACGCCATTTTGTACGAGCCTGCGCGGTACAATTTTCTTTTCGCATTGGAAAGGGAAATTGCCCCTCGCTCTGCGGGGGGTTAAACTTTTATTTAATAATTTGGTAGGAATAGGACTGAATTTTTCAGGGAAACTCACCGATTTAAACCGTTGAATTTTCTAGTTAAAATTTATTTAGGCCATAGGAGCTTGGCAATGAGAAAAATTCCATTCCGAGTTTATTTTGGAAAACATTGATCATGTCATATAGTAGCGCAATCTATCCAAATTTTCAAGAACTAGTTCTGACAGTTAAGATTGTAAACATTTGCTGGAGGTTTTCTGTATGATCAATATTATAAATAATAAAAATATTAATATATCAAATTATTCAAATTTAATGATAAACAACCAATACAGTTAGTGTTAAATTGAGAAGAACCGCCTTAGCCTAAGGAAATCAACAACCGTAAGTATATTTTTGTATAAAATAAAAATTTTCGTTTCAACTCGGAAGATTTTTCTGATATATCGAATAATCCTTCTGATCTAATCAAAACAAAGCTTTTTATCTTTCACGGTGTTTAAAAAGTGTTGTGTTTATGAATAACATATATGGAATAAATAACTGAGGAAGCTTTAAATGTTGAATTCCAGCTGTCTACTTTGAGGTTATATTAATAACTATTATTCGATTCTCTAAAGATAAATAATAAAAAGTATTTTCTTTTTTTCATTTTAAATCTATGTTATTACAATGACGGGTTATTTCTGTTTTTCTTAAATTCTGAAAATATTGAGAAATGTTATGAAATCAAACCAAATGAAGAAATATATTTTTTTCTAAAAGAGAATATTTTTTTAAGGAATTCCTTAATATTTTGCAAGAAAAGGAGGTAGATGCATTTCGTAACTGTTCTTTGATTGATTTGTTTTAAGGGCAAACTTGTGATCAAATCTATGATCTGTCTTGCTTGTAGTTTTAATTAAGTTTTGCAAGTGGGAGCACCAACCAACCTCAAAGGTATGTTAGGATAAATATTTTTTGACTAAAGCAAGGACAGTGAGAAATAAATGAATACAAATATTAAATTATTTATTGTCTGATAAAATTAATAGTATTTATTCTATACATATAATAGCCTTACAAACTAAATGACTAATATTATTACACTTTGTATGATATAAAATTTCTTAATTAAATCACAAGGTAAGTTATGTTAAGTATATATTAAGTTTTATTGCTTTCTTTCATCGGGGCCTCTTATATTCTCCGGATTCTTCTGATGAACCTGTTAATGAAAAGTTTAATTAAAAAAAGTGTATTTATAAAAGTATGGTATAGGGTTGGGTATAGTCTATTCATTATGGGTGTAAAAATTGATAATTTGAAATGTAAAAATTCCGCTTTACATATTTTAAATATTTCTTCTGTATATTGCTACAATTCAACATAAAGTTTTATATACATGAAAGCAGTAATATCCCATGAAATATTTCTCTATATATCAATACTTATGATGAATGGCTTGCATGTGAAAGCACGCTAGTAAAAGCTCACTCATATAAGTCTAATCTATACTACTAGTCTATTGCCTTGATGTTTAAGCATTGAGAACAAATTTTTTTTGTCATTCAGTATTAATAATTTCTCACTAGACTAGTAGATAGACAAACTAGGTGAGAAAAAAAAAACTTATTACAAAACACCTTGATTATACCATATATTTTATTCCACAATATGTAACAGTAAGAGTTAAAATATATCTATAAGTTCTTCATCAGTAGCATGAGTCCAGGGTAAGGCCAAAATTAATAACTACTGATAATTGAGGTTAGATCCCATAATTTCCCATAGATTCACCAGTCTTATAGTGCGCATATGTCACAGAAAAAGAGAATGGGCCCCCAGCTCCCCCACTCACCATACGAAACACAGTAGTATGCTTCTATTTCACGCCGATCTTTTGTGGTAAGCTGAGTTGGATCAGCATTATACTCCAATATACTATGACCCCATCAAATAATCACCAACTTCTTGCAAAAATAGTCCTTTAGATCAGCATTGCAAATCACATGACAAGAGTCTGTCCAAGATCAATAGTGGAACTTATCTCCCAGCATGGACTAAAAAATCTTATCAAAACCTTGCCAGGTTTTTTACAATCACCTATACTCTTACCATAAGTTGCATGGCAGTAGTAACTTAGCTTGAGATTTATACCATATAAATATGGTTATACAGCACACATTTCAACTTCCCAAATACTTGACATAGACCACACGACGTAATGTCCCAGCCAGATCGGCGTGTTACTCCCTATTATTGCAAAATTGCTCTTACGAGTCCGCTACAATCCGATGACGCGCCTGCTCCTTTGCCCGAGCAAAAAGTTTAAAAAAAGTCCGATTGCAGTAGCGTCCCCGCCAGTGCAGCCTGAGGCGAACGCCCGAGATCATAATGGTCTGCACCTCCGGATTCCCAGTCTCACCATAAGTCCGATGACAGTAGCGCCCCCGCCAGCCGGGCTCGCACAGGCAGGCGCCGCCGCGGCACACGCCGTGCCGGCACGCGCGCGCGCACTCGCCCCCGCGCCGCCCCACCTCGCAGTGGTTGCCGCCCAGCCCGGCGGGGCAGCGGCACTTGTTCACCCCCTTGCAGCGCCCGCCGTTCAGGCACGGGATCACGCACTTTGCTGTTGAGAGACAATATTGGTGATATTAATAGAAAACAGTTAGGACGATTAGTGTGCGTATGTCGAGTTGAAACACGTTATAAAATTATCAGAAAATTCGTAATTCAAATATGTGTCCACATAATTAGATATTTTAAGAAGCATTTCACCACCACCACTAAACCCGCTAATTGCTCTTGCCAAGTCACAAATCTTTACTAATAAAATACTCACAAAATTCACAACGCAATCCATAATATCCTTTTGGACATTCACATGTGTCTTTCTGTATACATTTGCCGCCATTAAGGCACTTCTGTGAACAAATACCTGAAACAAATAAATGCAAATGTTGTAAAATTGGCTTAAGCCAGGAACATTATATGTTATATACTCCTAATTTACATGTCATTCGAAACAATATTTATTAATGCAAATATGTATTGATTTCTCTGCAGAAAATGTTCCGACCACCGCCAATGTTGCGTCATGTGCGGCAAGCCCACTCATCTGCTTGGAGAAAAAATTCACATGTAAGTACTCCAATTGATGATACATAGGTAATATTTTTATAAGATGTTTGTACCTGTGCTCCTTTTATCATGAATAAAACTACCGTGGATATATTTTTTTCTAACTATATGACTATGTTATCTACTTGAAAAGTGATTTATATTAATTTAGCTTTTTTTGCTTGTGTAAGTGGCGATTAAACCTAACTTCATATCATATTTATTTCTTTTCTTATAGCAGTGGTGTAAAAATAAATGTATTATTACAGTTAGATGAGATAATCCGAGTAGATCATGCGGGGGAGTTAGGCGCGGATCGTATATACGCGGGGCAAATGGCCGTTCTAGGAACAAGCAAAGAGGGGCCACTTATCCAACACATGTGGGAACAGGAGAAAAAACACAGGGAGAAGTTTGAAGAGCTGATCTCCAAGTATCGAGTTAGACCTACAGTTATGACGCCACTGTGGAATATAGCTGGATTTGCGCTAGGTGCAGGTAAGAGAAATGTTACAGGACCTTATGTTGGGAATGATTCAACCATATTTACATTCTTTTTCAACCCTGTTGTGTTCCGTAAAGAATTGTTTGTTGATTTTAGAGATGCTATTAGAATGTTTTTATTTTACTATTTTCTACCCACATGTTGTAGAGATACGTCATGTCAGTTGTATGTTTCTATCTCAATTCAAAATTTCTTACTTTTTTTCTTTAATATTTACAGAAGAAACTAGACTTGAATTTTTAGGTTTATTATTAAATCAAGCACTAATATTTCAGGCACAGCTCTGCTAGGTAAAGAGGCTGCTATGGCCTGCACGGTGGCTGTGGAAACCGTCATTGTTGACCATTACAATGACCAGTTACGGACACTGATGGAGGACCCTAACGTCGACAAGGAGATCCTCGAAACGATCACCAAGTTCCGTGATGAGGAGCAAGAGCATCATGATACAGGGATTGACCATGGAGCTGAACAAGCACCTTTCTACCAAGCGCTGTCTGAAGTTATTAAAACCGGATGTAAAGTCGCGATTGCTATTTCGAAGAAGATATAAGTATTACTGTTAGTTTAAACGAATTGATATTTTTGTAAATAGTCATAGTAATAAAGGATTAATTTGCGCAATCTTATAGCTCTCTGTTCTGGTTGTCCCCAATATCAAATCACATACAAATACGGAAGCTTTTTGCATAAAACGTCTTTAGTCATAACGATTGCAAAAGAAAAAAAAAGACGGACTTTAGAGAAGAGCATACGTTAATTTTTATCGTACTAATATTATAAATGTTTGTTACTCTTTCACTCGAAAACGGTTTATCGTATCTGTATGAAATTTAGTGATATAGGTCTGGATTAGAACATAGGCTACTTTTTATCTGGGTACCGTTCGAGTGAAACAACGGGTTACAATTAATCTATACTAATATAATAAAGCTGAAGAGTTTGTTTGTTTGTTTGTTTGAACGCACTAATCTCAGGAACTACTGGTCCGATTTGAAAAATTCTTTCTGTGTTAGATAGCCCATTTATTGAGGAAATATATAAGCTATATATGTACCACGGGCGAAGCCGAGGCAGACCGCTAGTTTTAATATATAGGTCCATGTTTCACCACATAAATGAAATTTATTTTATTTATTTATTTAAACACTTTATTGTGCTGCCAACAAAATACAAAAACAGAAACAAAACTTATACTTAAACGAATAGGAAGATACAGCACAGAAGGCTGCCTTATCACTTTAAGGTGATCTACTATCGAAATTTAGAATGAGGAATGGCTATTCCGTGATTCGGTTACTCGAAGCTTTTTATCCGGTTCCACGCGAGTGATGTTAGCACATAATACATATATTGTATTCAGTTATCACAGTGTAGCGATAAACTATCAAACGCTAAAAGGCCAAGGCCTTACCTCTTAAACTATACAAATTGTAAATAATAACAAAGATAATGGAATTTGTATCTGTAAACGGCACACGTATCTGAAATTATTATTATACATAGGAAATAATAAAAAAAACAACAACAAGAGAAAAACAGTATATATACATAACAAATCAGATCGTAAATTCGCGACTAAAAGTAAAAAAATTCATCAAAAAACAAATTTGCCATATCTTGGAATACAAGATACGTATTTTTATGAATGAAACTGAGTCTGAAATACGAAATACAAACAAAAGGCGGTAAATTTAAATATATAGCTTTCGTACTGGGCAATGAAACAGGTAATGGTGTTACCATAAATAAATCGACAATATTGACCTAAAAAAACTGATACAATACTAATAACAAAAATCTCGATAGTAAACACAACATACCTCCTTCACAATGGCGTCCCTGGTAACCAGGCGGGCAGGAACACACGCCCGGCGCGGTACAGTTCCCGCCATTCATGCACTGCGGGTAACAGAGCGCAGTTCGGCAGTGTTGCCCCATGTAACCGTCTGGACACTGGCATATCTTTTCGCTGTTACACCACCCTTGATTTGCGCACTTTTTATCGCATTCTGGATCTGGACCTGTCACAGTCAATTTTATATTTTTATTGCTTAGTCGTTTAATTGGAAATAATTTTAAATTTAAACTCTGTCAAATAATTTTATTTATTAATAATACATAATCAATATAAAATTATAGTTGTAATTTTATATTGATTATGTATTATCTAAGGAATAACTGGTTGGAAATAAAAAGCTCAGAAATTAAATTAAAAATAAAAATCGGCAAAATAAATAACACGACTTTTGACGTCTGTAAACTTATTGATTATATGATTTTTGTATGCGCCTAGTTTTCTCAAAAACATGATTTTAACTTTAATATCGATAAAAAGCTTATATGCTACTTAAAAATTAAGGTTAGTTAGTAAATATTAAAGCAAGCGTACAAACCTAAAAACAAAATTCTGTGAGCAGAGGCACCGTGAGATGAGCCAATCAGCGCGCTCGGCGAGGCCCGGAAAATAAAGCATTTGGTTAATATCGCCTGACTGTTTGAGCAGGCTGGTGATGAAACGATATTAGTAGGGTAAATTGTACAGGTTATTGACACCTTAAAAAAACACAGTCATTGGTTTTATTATCTAGAAATTACGTGATACAACCAATCTTTGTTACGACTGGATCGCGTCTTAGCCACGTAAAAAGTATTTTGTTAATTCATGTTGTTTAGTCTATATAGTATTTATGTGACATAAATAGTTTACGAAACTATAATACAATAGCCAATATGGTGTCAATTACTGTATTGTTCAATGCACACGAACACAAACGCCACATAGAACATTATTGTAAAATGTATTGCTTAATATATTATATGAAATGGCTGGATACTTGAGTATTATTAGAAGCCAAAGCATTATAAGCTCGAAAGTAGTAAGTGTTCATGAGCTTTTGTCATAAGCATTCGAATTAATAAGCTGTATGGTTTTAGATGGAATGAGAATCTATAATGAAACGAGTCTTTATTCAATTTATGTATATTTTTAGGGATGTTAATTCGTAAACAGTCTTTTAATCTCGAAAGTAAATTCTTTATCTCTTTAAAACATGAATTAATTTATTTATTATGAACTAGAAGACATCAAATTTAATATGAAACGAACGAACGAGTTAATATTTTCTAACCCGTATTTTTTCAAAAATGCAATGATTGTTAACAAATACAGATAAAAAAAAAAATAAAAATCAAAGATAGAACTGCTTATAGAATCTCTAAGTAAAAAGTAGAAAAAGCATTACGTTTGCATTTCTGTGAATGTATAAATATTGAAATTTTAGTATAATTTCAATAATTTTAATGTCTCAAAGTCTACACAATATTTAATTATTCAAAAATACAAACGTCAAAGTGTTAAAAATGCGTTGGCGATACAATACCTGTCCTTTCTAAATACACACCTCTCTGTGCGCATTCCTTCTTTAGGTTTAATCTTAGGGGGGTGCCTTTAAGGGGGATGCCTCGACCGTTTTTTAACACTAGCCCTATTTCAAATGTTGCCACACCACTCACGTTACCCATGCAGGGCAAAAATATACTGAATTCTGTAAACAATAGGTGGTTGGCCTATTATTTAATATACACATAAAAATAATACGTACACATACACATTCTTCTGATTAATTAATGTATTTTAAAATAAACTCCAATTAAACAACGTTTATTCAAAATATTTTAAGATTAGTGACTTGAATTAATATGACAAATTAATCAGTTAAGGCATCAGTTTAATTTTCGGGAGTTCACCAAAAATACAAAACAAAAAGATTTTATCTCAAACCGTAGTAGTGCAGATATTCGAAATTCGATACTGAATACGAACTAGGTTTCAACTAGAGATGCAAAATAAGTTTGAATGCATTAGAAAAGGACAGACTGATATCTATCAACTCCAGTGATAAAGTTTTTTGGAATAAAGAATTGCGTTTATTCAGCTTGAATTTTGGGTCGTAGAGTTAACAACCAAAAAACGTTATATTTAAAAAATTACATATAGATAAATTTTTCCTTACCTTTCGGTGTTTTAGGCACCCGTCCCTGTGTCTTAATGGAAAGAATAGGAGGTTTCAACACCTTCAGATCGGAAGATGTAAGTATGTCGAAATTATAATAATATCTCTTTTTGGACCTCCACGTGAAGTTCACATAACCAACCTCTGAAGGAATAATTGGAAGCTTGTGTGAAAAATTTGGATCCAGTATATACGGTTGTATGTTTCCATTTTGTATTGCGAATACTTGCATTGATATACCTGAAATTTATGATAGAGCATTATTTTACTAATTAAGATAACAGAAGTTTGTATAATATTTGTTAACCAATGAATGTGTCGTTGTAAAATTATGTAGGAAGATTATAACCGACACATGTCTTCTATAAAAATAAGAATAGATGCGAATGAGTTGCTAGGCTTTCCTAACGTCATTCGAAGTGTGTTCTACACTCATCGCATATATATACACCATGTTGCATTTAAATATAGCTTACTAGCGTTTGCCCGCGGCTTTGCATATGTTAAATTCTGAATAGTTTAATAGATGATATTATACATATCATATTTTTCTCTTGAATCACTCAATCTATGAAAACAATCCCATTAAAATCCGTAGCGAAGTTTTAAAGATTTAAGGGGATTAATTAACATACATAGGGAGATAGGGACAGACAGCAAGCGATACATCTATCTCTCATCTACCCCTGTGAAAATTTTATCAATGAAACGTCACAGCTAAGTACTATGTTTATGATAAAAAAGAAAAATTCACAAAATTGTGTGAACTCGGTCCCATTTGTACCAAACACAAATATTTCCAATAGCTTAATTACTTCGGTCAAGTCTAACAAATGCGCTGTACGGGGACGTTGGCACTGCATTGACCGCAAAACCACTTTGCATGTAAGCAACCACAGTTAAGTAAATGGCATATTAAGTTCTAAAGTAAACGGATTGTTGGGAAACTATTTGCTTTTTATTTATTTATCTTGTTACCTATAATATGGTTTTGGGAATTTTTGTTGATAAGATTATATTCACGACCTTCTAACCACAGAATTATTAACGTATGTCGAAATAATATTCCCCAAATAAGATGTAAATTTCAAAAATCGAGAATGATTGACTTTTATATAATTTGGTTTAAAAGCACTGAGCGAAAATCGGTGCGGAGCGACAATTTCGAAAGTTTATATCCCTGGTATTCAAATAACAGTTTTATGAAGAATCGATGAATTGAATATTTTATTTTTATCTATTTGATATCTATTGTACATTCCCATAATTATGATGGATATGTTATCTACAGGTATATTGCTGTCCCCAGAAACTTGACTTGGGCGCCATGTGGCTATATTGCGTTAAGCTTCTTCTCTTTGAAATAATATTCATAGAAATTTGTAACCTCTTACCGCTAAACATGCGAACTTGCCGCTCGTCGATCCACAGCGATATGTCCGAGTTCATGCGATCCTGGTCCTTGAAGTCGCGCCGGCCCGCGCTGAGAGACAGCGAGAGAGCCAGCGCCACGCCCGCGCACATCGTCTGCGCTGACCATGACGCTGATGGCCACATTCTGGGTAGGAGAACATGTGAATAGCATCATGTGTACAATTGGTGGCCTTATTATGGCTTTAATATATTTCTTTATAGCATAATTGTATGACAATCTCCCTGGGACATGGTTAACGCGTGAGTATAGAACTGGGGTACTGGGTTTTATTTTATGAAGATTAACAAAAGGTCTGGCAGATACATGTCCGTAAAGAAAATTGATCACAGCTGGACTGGCACACCCCGACACGGGATTAACCTTATTCATTTAAAAATCATATCATATCATTAGAAAAATAGCTTATCCCGTAAATTTAACTCACTAATGCGATAGAGAATTTCATAAACTTGAAAATGTTTGAAACTACACCTTTTTGACGTGAGAACAAATCGTTTCAACCAATTACAATCTATTTTATTAATAGTTTGATGTCAATATTTACAATCAAACACCTTTTCTATAAATACAATGAATAGACAAGATAAGCAGAAATTTCTAATAGTCGATTTTCCTTTTATCTACCTACTATTTAAAGCGTATTTCTGTATGAAAATCCAAATGTTAACGAAATAATAAGCGTGTAAAAGGCGTATAATGTGTCAGTTGACCATACAAATAACTTGGAGACGTGAAACCAAAAAAAAAACAAAAAAATAAACAAAATTATCACAGTTAACATAATTGATTGAGAACGTTCGGGACGTGCTCCTACAATGGGTACGCCGTGAGAACGCCCGAGTACGTATAAAAAAAACGACAACTTCATTATATAACCCCTGTCAAAAGTAATGTCTATTACTTTTTTTCTCGCTCCCGATGTCGAATTATACTAACAAATAAAGGTGTTAACAAAAAGTCAAATCTATCTCCGAATAGGGATGGACAACAATTTTGTCTAGCTTATAACATTATACCTACAATATTTGCGTTTTAGATATTTTAGTTTGAATTAAACATTTTACAAGCTGTATTAATGGCAATGTAAACTATAATAAATGTTATTTTGTTATGATTAATTGATTGTAATTGCGGGAATCATTGACAGATAACCTATAATTAGTACCGGTACGTCGAAATTGATAAATGGTTTTAAAATAAAGTTTTTGTATCAACTGACGCAAAAATATTAACATTATTTATATTCACACTAATAATAGTTTGCGTGCTTCGAGATTTCAGTGTTTTGATAAGTTTATATAAATAAATACAAAGTATGAAAAATCGGGTTAAACTCATTTTAACATGTTTTTACTTTACATAGACAAGCAGAAATCTTTTTATCTTGATGTTAATTATAATATATTTTTTATCAATGGTTTTATTGTATCCTTTATTCAGAACATTAAGTAGAAGAACCTTGTTAAACTAACAAACACGATAAATTCTTCCAGAAGAGAGTGCTATAAATAACTTTAATAGAACATTATCGCACCCGCAGATCCTGTTAACGTGTTTTTTTATATTTTTTTATTTTTTTGAATTCTACATAATCTACAATAAGTGATAAGCTTATGTAAAATTTTAAAAATGTCATTACCATAGGTAAAATTCATGATCGTTCTAGAGAGTTCAATTTCGAAACGCAACGCAATGCCACTTAACTTTAAATATCTCGTTCACTTGTTATACAAAACGTTGTCATAAAACCACAACGTTGTGTTATTCTTAAACGGTATTTATAAATATGAGACCGTTTTGTTCAAAGGCAGTACAATTAATTTCACCTCAAATAATGTCGTCACGTCTGGCGACCTCATCAGATGAGGTCGATATTATTTTAGTTTTCATTGGGTAAATGTGCGAGCAAATATATTGATAATCATCGTTGTTGCTTAGCGTAGAACGCTGTTTTAATACTACGAGTTAATATTTATTATTTTCAGCTATAAGCTGGCTAAATATGGTCGAAACTGGCTAATTAAGTCCTAACGTGACGACTACGTATACGACGACTAAGGTATAAGTATAATATATATATCAGTCATCTAGGAACTGTTAAACGAATGTTTTTTAATATTTGGCTACCTTATTTAATTTCTAGGTACTATGTCTTTTTTTGCATTTATACAACGTAAAAAAGTTAAGGACGGTTTCGATACTCCTAATTAACGATTCCGGTAAATATTCTAAACAAGTTGCTACCGATATATTATTTGGTATAAAAATCTTAATAAACACTGAAAAAAGTATACTATTTATTAGTTTTTGATTTCTTTAAGCGTCCGCACAAATCCCTACCTACCCTAATATTCTGCAACCATGCCACGGCTTGATCGTTTTGGATGCGGTATCATAATTTAACTATAATATGTTTATAGCAGACATGTGTTTTATTCATTAATTTAATATAGCTGATGTGATGCTGTTTGCCATGCATCCACAAATCAGTATCAGTAAAGCTACTAATCTTCCGTATAAGTCTAAGTTTTCTAATTAGGTATTAATTTACTATTATTTGACTTTTGTTTATGTGTTGCTTGTAGCATTATGGCGGAACCCTCATGACAATATCAGTAAAAAAATGCTTTGTATTTTTTTACACATTAGTCTATCTATTTGCGTATTACTCATCGTAATTCGCAATACAATTTGCCAGATTTCTCATAATTCTTATTAATATTAATGAGTTTAATCAAAAAACTGCACTGGGTTTTGTATACCGGTTGGACATCCTGCGATAACGTCTGAGCGAATGACCCCGTGCGATGCGGTTTGCGAAAATAATACTTACTGGGATCATGTATGGTTTACTTTTACCGCGTACCATGTATCAGATTTAACACAACCTTTTCAACGATAATTTTATCTTGCAACACTTAGTGTTAGATGATGTGATTAGATTATGTGATTTCTTTTTGTTTATTTCTAGGTCTCAAATGTTTTCTATGTTTGTTTTGTTGGAAAATAACAGTTCATTGCCAAAACATCACACTGTCTTTAATTACTTATACAAACTAGGATGTTCAGTGATTCTAAAAGTATAAATGTTGTCCTGAAGACAATGACAAAAAAAAAAATCTTAAAAATGCAAAGCGTTATAGGCATTGCAGCAGGTCAGATTCCTCGTATTTAGTAAATATAATCTCACACAGATCATTAGCTAATTACATTTCATTAAAAATACTTTGAAAATGATCACACCATGTTATCAAAAACCAAAGGTTGGCTACTCGTGCGGTGCACTTGTTAAGTTAACCAGCCGTTGCGAGGACCCGTTCGGAAACAGGTAACCACGTAAATGGAAAAAAAGTAGCCCCGGGCTCCCGTCCTGTCCACACTCGAGGCGCTATTCATCGGACGACTTTGTCTTTGTTCAATTCCAATTTTTTATGTTTGACCGTGACAAAATGATATACAGATTACTAATTTTAAATATGTGATAAATTCGTGATTTCAAATATATAATATGTTATAAATAAATGTATAAAATTGCATTTAATGGATTAAATTTATGAAACATGGATAAAAAATATCCTTATCGATGGATATCGTTTACTAGCTGCGTGCCCCGCGGTTGCACCTGCGCAAGTCCGTATCCCGTAGGAATTTTGGGATATAAAGTTGCCTATATGTTATTTCAGTTGTTCAGCTATCTACGTACCAAATTTCATTGCAATCGGTTCAGTAGTTTTTGCGTGAAAGAGCAACAAACACACACACATCCTTACAGACTTTCGCATTAGTAGGATAGGATGGTCTAAATTATTTCTTATGGGTAGTAATTATTGAGAAGTAGCTAATCACAAAATGTGGGGCAATTATGTAAATAGTACGTTAGATGCATTTTAATTACTCGTCGTAACCCGAGTTATCTAAACACAAGTTCGCAATTATTTCGTTTGTAAACAACGTTTTAAATTTACGTTAAAATTATATTAATTAGCTTACCTACCTAAAATAAATACTGATAACATTATAAACACTACCTAGTATGTACATTTATGTGTTTACAGTTTATCTGTAACTGTACTATCTGGGGAAGGCAGTTAGATTGTATCAGTTTACAAATAAAAGAAATGTTAAAGAATCTACATTCTTTGATAACATGTTTTAATAAATGAATGAAAGATTTAACTTTTATCAGTCAAGGTACGAAATAAAACTTTATTATTTTAATAAAAAAGTTAATTGTGTATAATGTATTAGTCGCTTCCGGGAAGACGTCTTTTATATGAAAAATATTTAAACCTATACATAATAAGATATCCTTACTACTTATATACTACAATATACCTACTATATATGCATGCATGCGTACTATACTATCTTTACTATTATTTTATAAATTAAAAGAGTGTTTGTTAGTTTTTATTTTTTTACTTATCAACGAAAGGCTATAGTATGATTTTTATAGTGGAGGCTAGACACTCTAGCACCTCTCATTGGGACCATGATTTTCTTTGAGTTCGCGAGCGAAGTGGACAAAAAGTTAGTAGGTAAGAAGTACATGTACCTAGAATTTTAATAAATTTGAAGTTGTTTCATTACTAAATATTAATTAAATTATTTAAATTAGTAAATCCTTCATTCTAATAGGTATTTTTACTTTTGCTTTTGCACCCATTCTTCATAAATCTAATAAAACATATCCGATTTAAGATATACTTTTAATAAATGTTAAATATACTTAAAATAAAAACAGAAAATAAATAAAACAATGTCACATATTTAGTGGGCAGCTTTACCTGTTCGTTCAACACCAGGCTCATATGATCTAATACGCCACTATTAATAGTAACTGTGTTTACATACCATATAGCACTGTTTATATTTTTACACGTTCCCAATGAGCTTCGAAAACACCGGAGCCTATTATTTATTACGGATTGTCATTTTCAATTAAGAATTTAATGAATGGTTCCCATAACACATTACTGTATGAAAGAAAATATTTTTTCATAAATAAATACTTACCAATAAGTAAATAACCACAAAAATGCACTTAAATTTTCTATCGATCGAACAAAATACACGTATGGGATCAACGTTCTGGCCAGGACAAAATTCGCGACGGCAATTAAGTAAGTTTTATATCATACCTGTTTAATTTGACACAGTCAAGTTCAGATCACGCAATCATAGCTTTTATCCGTAACACTGATCTTCACGCGTTATTTTTTACACTTCACAGCACTAAGCACGTATTATCACCACTAAAATCAAGCGCAGACTGCCCATACATTGAAAGCCCATTGAATAAGCAAACTTCACCTAACATATGTTTAAGAAATATGATACTTAACACCTTGACTTAGAGACTAGAGTAGTTGCATTTAATCCAGGCCTTACATGATCAACGATATTTCAAAAGGACAATAGATATAATAAAAACATTTGCAAAGTAAGCCAGCCTTTGTTTCTGGAACAAAAAGTATAGGTTTGAGGTTGGGTTAGGATTCCCCGTGTCTAATGCCCAGCATTTAGGGTCATAATTACTATGTGGTATGATAAATTACATCCATTGTTGTTTAGGCAATTTTTTATTAAGTAGCTTTTCGGAGTTACATTTAGGAAATTCTCAATTCATAATCAGTTCAATAATTACATACATGGATGTATGATTTTTCAAAGCGCCTACAAACCTTGATGCTACTAACGCTCTTCTGGCTTCTACGAAAGTAGGCTGAACCGTCAGCGTACATATTAAAGCGAGCGTTATGCATGTACCATATTATACTATTGGATTAAAAAAAAAAATAATCTTTAACTCGCGGGATCCACACATCCGCTATTTGACGGTGCGGGATTCCCAGTTTTGTGGGATCTTGCATTCTCTACTAATAGCACAGTTAATATATGCCTAAAGTATATAAGCTTAACGTTTCTTGTCTCGTGGACCAAAAAGTAGTAAAGTATAGTAGAGATAATTATGTACCTATATAACAAAATAATAATAGTCGGTAGTTACGTACTTCTAACGATTATATCCTTTCGATTTTTTTCAACTGATTTAAGGTTAAAGTTTTTTTTTTGCTCTTCCAAAATATGTTGTCTTTGTTTCCTTTTCCTCACCCTTCTCAGTTCATTCCTTCTTTCCAGTCTTCAAACCCTTCCTTATCTCTTCAAAACGGGCAGGGCATTCGCATAGGCATTATGCGGATGTTCATAGGCAGTGGTGATCGCTTACTATCAGGCGAACCACAACCTCTTTAGCCCACTACGACACACAATGCAACATAGTACTTATAGATACTTTGATATTGAACTTTCAGATCTTTTATTTTTATTAAAATAGCTGGGTAGGTTTATCAGATACTAACTGTTTGTCCCAGGCTTCGATCGGGAAGACGGAACCTAAACCTCAGAATAATAAGTACAAATACCTGAACACTGTATATTAATATAAATAAGACATAATTGAGTATGTCTTTATCGAAGATTTTTTGGTTACGTATTTCAGATGCACAATAATTTCTAGCCAAATTCTATATTCTAGGTTAATCTATGTGCCATCCATAGTAACAATATGAAGCTGAAGAGTTTGTTTGAACGCGCTAATCTCAAGAACTATTTGACCAATTTGGAGAAATTTGATAAAATTTGAGACACGAAAAAGGACATAGGATAGTTTTTATCTCGGAAATTCCACGGGGACGGGAATATGAATACTTGGTGCGAATACCCGGGTCAGTCTTTACTTTACTTCGACTACGCGGCAGAAAACTCGTTAAATATAAATAAAGTGGAGCACGGTATGCGCTTATTATGTTCAAATACGATAAAGCCCGAGCAGGCATGTCTTATGTATGATTTATTCAGTTAAGTTTTGAGTTTCTTTATCGCATCGAATAAATAATAATTTCTTATATATACTCGTAACATGACAAAAAGGCAACTATTAGATGTATGCTTTATATTTCCATAATTTATAGATTTTTTTTATTTAAATTACTTAAATCTTCTCGTTTGTGTTTGAACCAATTTTTATTAAACTTTTAGTAACAGTGATGCAATATAATAGAAAACGAGTCACAACCCATGACTAATTGTTTTCCAGATATGCCTTGACAGAATAGGTATAAATATGTACACAACTTTTAAAGTATGTCATAAAACTCTGTATACGAATTATATTCCCATAAAAAAAACACAATTTTATGGGAGTATAATTCATATACAGAGAAATCTTTAATTATCCATTTTTAAAGTAAAAAGATGTTTCATAAAACAAAAATTCTGTATCTCCCTATTATTAGTAATCACCAATTTTATGAAATGTCAGAAACATTTAATTATCTCGTTCTATGATTCACCAAAGCAAGGGGGACTTCCGCAGAAATGTAATAAAACACTAATAAATATCAGGCGAATAAAAGAAACAATATATAATTTCTTAAAATTTATTTTCTATGCAACATAAAAAAATATCCATCGTAGTTACAATAAATTACCGTCACTTAATGCGAAACAAAATGTAAAATTATATTTAATTCGTGAACAAAATCTTGCATACCTCAAGAACAATTTGTCATGTTACATTATAGTATAAATGCAAACTATTATAAACAGGAAACCCCTGATGTCGGTTTTGTTTCAAAATACTAAATAAACGCTTCTTTTTTCATTTCAATAAAAGCGCGCTAATTTTCGAAGGGCAGTGTACAATGCCATCTTTTTTCATCACACAATTTTGAATCTGTGATATTTATTCCATCACACAGATAATTAAAAGGAGCGTTCATTTTTACATTTACTGGTCAAATATACCGCACATCAAACCGCCTACTGGATTACAATAAATATAGATTACTTAACAGTATTTTAGCTATGACATCGAACTCTCAACTATTACATACATTTTAAACGTCAGATCTACCAATAATATACATGTTACACTTGCTTCGATAAATATACACCGTTGTCGTAATACGAGAATCAGAACAATAACAGATTTACTTGTGACTTTTCAGAGATAAATGCAATAATTGTGCATTACATGTATGTGAGATTGTTAATGGAAATACATACTCTATTAACTTAAATTATCGATATTCTCATAAGGCAAGTGTCGACTAACGGGTTATAGATAGGTAAAATATAAAATGAACACATACAATAAACTTCTTAAGGAAAGGCAGTGATGAATATCACCGTAATTTTAATCGTGTGGGTTAACAATTTTCATTTTGAATGCTAACAAATTCGAATGAATCTTTTAATAACTAACATGTGATTATAAAAAGCGACAAAACGCGTTTCGAACAAGGCTCATCTACTATATTAATTAAATATTAAAGGCTCGTACACACGGCTACTTTTCGCAGCAAAATGTCATAGTTATGTTGTTGTTCATAAGTCTCGTGCGATACAGGGCGACAGGCGACAGGCGACAGTGTCGCTGCAAAAAGCACCTCTGTGTACAAACCCTATTATATAATATTAAATTCTTACTAGACAATAGACGTGATAAAGACTCCTTAACAAACAACTCAAAGGGGTTACAATAACAGTGCCATTAAATATAATGCAATATATAAGGTACAAATGGTTACATATAAGCTCTAAAAGAGAACAATAGTGGTGCTTGCAAATAATAGTCAATAAGAGCAATATAATAATTAAGGGACAGATTTCCTCACTGACTTGGTATACGGTGATGACGTCAGCGGAAGCCATAGAGAATCGGCAGTATATACGTCAGTCTTTAAGTTTTTAAAACGTTACAGATTACATCTGACTGACGCGCGCAGAGAATTGAAAAATAAATATGTAAAATCAACATGGTTAAACCGCGTGGAATGTTTTATAGGACCCGACACCTTTCAGGCGTTAATAAATAATACGTGACAATTAATAAATATATAACATTGAATGGTATAAGATTAATAAATAAGAGATGCAAAGCGGCGCGTTAGCTGCCTAACATTAGTTAACACGAACTCTTAGCCTTATATCTAACACTTACAATTGTTTCGTACAAGATAAAGACGACTGCCACGTTTCAAACCTAACTACGCTATTAGTAATGGCGGAAACTTTCAAATTCGAAACAGTAACATTGGAGGAATCGTATGAGCGTACAACCTTATTCATAGGAAAATTTGAACATTGGTAAATCTACTGAGATTAATAACTTGAAAAATTTCACTGGCAACACTGCGTCTTTATCTCGTTAAGAAATTTGAAAACATCAACTCGTCAACTTGCAATATGTGAGGTGCACACTTCACGAAGTCAGATAGTACTTTATTAAATAGTGAATACAAAAAGCCTTAATATCACTAGTAGATAATTTCCGCCGTGACGTCACAACATGGCGATCGCTTCTATAAAAATATAGGGTAGAGAGCGTCCGATTGCTGCTGAGATTCTACGCAATATCGTAATAGTGTTGTGTGTTTTCTCGAATTTTTCCCAACATTCGCGTTCAGAAAGGAGACTTTCCAGAAACATCCAAGCCCTCGCACGTATTGAATTGACCGACACACGTCCGCGAGCGGAGCGCCTACACTACGTAACGTACAATCACTCCGCAAAGCACCAACCGAGGGCCGGCGGTCAAAGCGTTTCGCCATTCATAGAGTCCGCCATAGAGTCTCACTGCCCGCAGTTACTCGTCTACATCGACTCTATACGTTTACTAAAATAATTCGCCAATTAAATACTCTCGTAGCGATCAGTAAATATATATAACTCTTTTAATTTCATTGGTGTATATTTAATTGGTGTTTAAGACCTTTGGTGATTTGTGTGGATACAAAAATATACCAATCGCGAATATATTAGGGATGTATATAATTGGATGATTCGTCTGCTTGCGATTTATTACAAAAATATATCGATGTAATAGCAACAAGGGAGAATTAAAGTACCGCGCGATACGTATACGATTTATGAAAATGATAATAAAACTTAAAGATAGGGTCTAAGAAAAGCTTTTTCTTATCGAAATATAGAAGAATATTTGAAAGGGTCATACAAAATAAATACATTCCGTGGTCCATTATTTGGTATAGATATGATTACGATATAAAAATAATTTCGACCGATAAATAGAATTTTCTCATAAGATTTTCATTAAAAATTGACTCTTATCTGCCATATTTTTTTAATTATATTACAATAAAATGACGTTATGAAGCGGACTTTGACCACCGGCGACCAGAGCTAAAAAATTTACATTCTTAATTTCGTGACAAAAATAGCTTTAAGGCGCGAACAGATAGCGAAGCGAAGGCGTGGCGAAGCGAACGGTTAGTGTATATTAAAAAAGAAACAGCATTTAAGTAGACATTCCTACGGTTCCACGCTTTCGTTTCGCTGTCTGGCGAGTCCTTGATCTGCTTGCCTAACATTCTATCTTACTTAATTGATATCGAGCCGGATATTAACCTACGAATCCAATAAAAACCCCTTAAACTTCACTGATTGTGATGAAAAATTACGAGAAAGATAAATCAATAATAATTCAATGTCATCGATATGGTGCATCGAAGTCACAACAGACAAATGATCGGCTACCTTCGACTTTTGAAGCTATCGCAAAAACATGAGCATAAAAATTCCGTACAAATTTGTACCAAATTATTGTTAAAATGTAACACTGGCGGTTCGATTTCATTTAGTAAACATTCAATGCTAGAAAGAGGTGCCGGCTTTTCTCTGTTTGTTTCTCTGTTTTGTCTCCGATGCACCATACCTTACAAAATTGAAAAAAAAAAAAAACATATTTTCTAAATCGTCAATATTGAACGGTCACATTATACAATATCGTATTACATAAAATCAGTCTCACAAAACAAATCTATATGTCAATGCGATTCACTAGATTCGACTATTGCAGCCAAACTAATCCGGGCCAAAGTTAACTTCGAGTAGGCTCATTTATAATCTTACGCTACCGGCCCATGAACTAATAAATTTCAACTAAACGATCAGAACATTTGAATATAAATGATGAATATTATATATAAATTATATATAAGAACGTCACGTGGCCTTTAATAAAGCTGCTTTACACTTTGTTTTGAATTGAGGCGATAAGCCAAGTGTGCACAGACCACGAGAAATAACCCGCAATTCAAAAAAAAAAAATACCCCCACGTTGTTCACACCCCCTTGTATTTAGATACCTGCATTAATTCAACATTTCAGTATGATTGTAAAATCAGACTATCCAACAACTCCCAGAACTTTCAGTTTGTAGTTAAATAAGTAATACCAACACGTACTGCTGCGTATTTCTGAGATTCAAGTGTCAGTGGACTTCCACACCACTATTTATGTTTCTGGACGTTTGTTAACACACGCGAGTAGTTCTCATCTCATTTCACACACGCTAGCAATGTAACAAGGGGGATCGCTACCGTCAAATCCATCAAAGTGCGTATCCCATATGCGGGTATAAGGGGGTATGGTGTTACACTCTCTTCAAACTCTTCTCAAATCCAAAACTATTGCTTCCAATTTAGGTCAATCGGACAAGATTAGCGTGTTGAACTACCCCTCAAATCCACAAAACTTTGTAGCCCTCACATGAACGAGGGTCATAGTAGCATCCCGCATATTATTTGTAGAAGGGGGTTAGGCGGGGTTGCGAAGGGGGATGTTTACACGTAAGTGGGGGGTTGTGGCGCGGGGGCGGCGGCGGGGGCGGGCGGCGCGGGGGGCAGCACGCGCGCGCCCGGCACGTACTGCCCGATGAACGAACCGTCCTCCGTGAAACGACCTGAAATCATCATCATATATATCTACCTTATCCTTAAAGGGCCGGTAACACCTTCACATGGGTTCTTTCGGGCAGCGGTGATCGCTCGCTACTGGGTGAACCACTAGTTTGTTGGCGGCTTTTTTTTTTTT